>NW_017687377.1:0-3388 GCF_001879085.1 Nicotiana attenuata | reverse complement strand
ATAATCAACTAATTTAACATTTAATGATTCAAAGAACAAATTTTTTGTATATATGGGGTATTGAAAATTCAAATTTTGGGGCTAGAGATATCGATAAACTTAAAGTGGAGTCATATTGAAATAAATCCGGCCAAAGAATCATTTAAATTTTTAGATAGCCGATTAACGTGAATTTTAAATTAAGGATAATATCTTCACTTGCATCAATATAAAGATAATCATTATTATAATATATATAAAGTTTTAGATTAAAATTTCAAAATAGAAATATTTTTTGAAAAATAAAATCATACCAAATAAGAGTTCAAGTCGTAGTATAAGAGTCACGTCGTAATCAAAGAATCGTTTATAACGTGTCAACCTTTGTGCTTTGCCATAAATATGAGTTATTATTTCACTTTGTGACTATTTTTAGGTTCCAATGGCACCTATGAGAATATTGCAAAAATAAAATTATCACTACAAGAATTGAGAAAATGTTAGTCTTTTTTCATGCAGTGTTTATTAATTAATATCTGACGATTATCTATAATTATTTAGAAGGTTTAAATGTTAAGGTTATTTACATATAATTCAAATAACTCAGATATCTAACGTGGTTAATGTCAAATATCAAAATGGAGTAAAACCAAATTCACTAGCTAAAAAATTTTTTATATTTTTAGATAGCCAACTAAAATGAGTTTTGAATTAAGAATATATTTTCAATTATATTATTATAAAAATAATTATTATTGAAAAATAATATTTTAGAAACTGAAATTTTAAGAAAGAAATATTTTTTAAGAGATATCAACACACCAAATAGAGTTCAAGTAGTAGCAAAAGAGTTAAGTCTTATCCAAAGAGTCATTCATTGTCTCAATACTTGATGCCATAAATATGAGTTATTATTTTGCTTTCTGACTATTTTTAGGATTCAATGACACTGGCAAGAATAGTATCAAAAAATAAAAATAGAAGAAATGGTTAATTTTTTTCATGTAGTTAATATCCAGTGATTATCTATATTTACTGAGAAAGTATAAATTTTAAGATTATTTACATACAATTCAAATAACTTAAATATTTGACATGATTAGGGACCGCGCATCCGCGCGGGTACTAATATCTATATATATATTAAAGCAAAGAAGTTTGCCTTCTCATTTAGCCAAGTGGCAAATTATTAGAAAGCCAAGTGGCAACATATTAAAATGACACATGTCAACTTAATTTATTAAGACTTATTGTTATTAAAATGCAAGTTTTAACACCCACATTTTTTGGCATAATTGACTGTTGAAGATAATGGCCATAATCCCAATCTATACGTATGACAAAACCTTGCAATTATATACCTATAGTTAAATATTAATTAAATACTAATTAACTATTATTAAATATAGAGATAATTTGGACTGATTATATTTGGGATTGCAATTAGGCCGAAAATATTATTAAATATAGAGATAATTTTGACTGATTATTTTAAATATTAATTAAAACCTTGCAATTATGCCGAAAAATCTGGACTGATTATATTTGGGATTGCAATTAGGACGAAAATTTGGACTCAATTACGAGTTATCTCTATATTTAATTAATATTTAGTGTTTAACTATAGGTATGAGAAAACCTTGCAATTAGGCCAAACAATCTGGACTGATTATATTTGGGATTGCAATTAGGCCGAAAAATTGGATTCAATTACGAGTAATCTCTATATTTAATAATATAGAATATTTAATTATAAAAATATTTAATAACGTATATTAAGACTTAAATGGGGAATCCCATTTATAACAAAAATTGGGTCAGACCCTCCAAAACGCGTATCCCATTTTCTTCGCTTCCTCATTAAAGATGATCTCTCTATACTAATTGTGAATTTCAAAAAGCTAAAAACTAACCCGAAAAATTTGTTCAGCAATTTTGTTGGTATCCCATTTTCTTCGCTTCCTCATTAAAGCTGATCTCTCTATACTAATTGGGAATTTCAAAAAGCTTAAACCTAACCCGAAAAATCTGTTCCGCAATTTTGTTAGATTTTGAAATGAAGGGAGAAGAGGAGCCATTCAAATGTGAAATTAGTCCATCGCGAGGAGACATTCAAATGCGAAGATGATTTTTCCGGTCGTTTTTTCTCATCTTTTTCGCATCTGCATTCTAGAGAGATGACGACATCTACGCCAGGTATTTCGGGATAACAACTAATTGTGGAATCGCAAATGCATATGCCTCTATTTTACGGATCTTTTTATGGAAAATTTATTTTTCCATACAAAATTACCGCATTCCGTATATATCTATATCTATATATATATATATATATATATATATACAGTAATTTTTGTATGGAAAAATAAACCCTAAATAGTAAGTAATTACAAAAAAATTCAGTTACTATATATACACACACGTCATTTGACGCCACTTGACAGACAATCCTCTTATAAAGTTTTCTCGAAGAAGAAATATGACGGCATTTGACTATATTTGCAATATATCGAGTATCAAGATGAATTGGAATTTGAAGGTACGAATAGTGAGATTGTGGCACGTTCCAGACCGCGACAAACCAGAAAACACCGTCTCCCTTGAATTAATTATTCAAGACGAAAAGGTGCATTCGTTTTTAGTTGCACTTATTTTTTCATAAAAGTTTGACTACAACACTGTACAACTGAGTATTTGTCTGAATCAATATTAATTATGAATTTTTTGATTCTAGGGGGATCGTACTCATGCGACTGTTGGTCGGTCACTTATACGTATGTTCAAACCAAAGATAAAAGAATTGGGTTTGTACGTTATGAAGAACTTTGTGGTTGGACCAAATTATACGAAACTTAAATACACGCGGCATAAATTGAAGTTGGCATTTACTCATAAGACGATTGTAGAGGAAGCAAATGATCATCTTTTTGGTATGAGTATCTTCGACTTAAAACCTTATGAGTATTTGATAAACAAAATTGATGTTGAAGAAAGTGAACTCTTCGGTAAGTATTCAATTCGCAGTTCTTTTATTTGAATGTCTTATCAACTTTCTCCTGATTATTTTTTAAAATTATTATAGATGTCATTGGAGAGGTTGTAAGTTATGGTGAGGTAGAATCCCATAACCAAGGTGATAAAACCAGCAATTATATGAATGTGGAACTTGAAGATCATGAGTAAGATTGCGTCTATGAATTTACTTTGTTATATATTTTAACATGATTACTTATCGTTGTCTGATTAAGTTGTTATATATTAACATGATTACTTATCGTTGTCTAATTAAGTTGTTATATAAATTACAAAGGAGGAATAATATCTCGGCAATATTTTGGGGAGAATTCGTTGACCAAATCTTGCCACATTTACAGGGATCACCCCATCAGCCGGTCATAATTGTTATGCA
>NW_017687376.1:5467-6124 GCF_001879085.1 Nicotiana attenuata | reverse complement strand
AAGTTAATACTATTAGAGTGATTTTATTTTGTGTGCACAAAATAAAATTTTTCATACTAGTACTACACTGCTGGCATATGATGTGATATTTTATGAGTTCCTTACTTTATCTTTTCTGTTTTTTAATTAATTTTTTTTCATCGTCAATTATTACTCCATCCGTTGGGCACGAAGTTTAAGAAAAAATTAAGACTTTTGGAATTTGTGGCCCTAAACAAGTCAAAAAGGGGGCCAGAGTATTTGTATGATTATAAAATCTTCTCATTAAGGATAGAATTGTAAGTTTAAACTAAACAACCAAAATGCCCTCAAAATTGAAATATAAACTCCAAACAATATTCCCAATTGTTTGCAACAACACCCAATCCAAACAAATAATGGTTTTTTGAAAACCCAAATTTGAATTCAAAGCTTCAAAGCTTTTTAATGGTTGTCAACGGTGGAATTGCTGCTCTCTTACTGGAATTAGGGTTGATCTTCGAAAATATTTTCTTCTTCATTGAAAGTTAAGCAAGCAACATGCGTTAATGGAGGTGTGTGGTAGAGTATTTAGAGGTTGAATCTTAAAAATGGAGAGGGATTTTTGAAGAAGAGTGAAAAAATATAGACGGATTTTTGAAGAAGAGTGAAACAAGCGTTAATGGAGGGGGTATACGT
>NW_017687376.1:0-672 GCF_001879085.1 Nicotiana attenuata | reverse complement strand
AGGATTGAGCTAGACAAGCATCTAACATAAGAAGGAGATAATCTACCATAGCTCAGGTAGTCTGACATAGGGTATGCACAAGATGTGGATACAAAATCCTGCATCCATTTTGGTGGCCCTGCAGTTCTAGGTTGCTTTCTGACTGCAATTTGTAGAGCATCATTCATGTCCTGCAAATGAGAGGACTCAGGCTGCAGCTGTGGTACAACATCAGAAGCAATGTCGTCAACAACTGGTATAGGAGTAGGTAAAATATCTGATTCTTCAGGGACTGCTTCATTCCCTTGTCCTGCATCACTATCATGGTCTGTAGTGTGCTCAGCTGCTGAATCTTCACGCAGTGTATCTAAAATATTTGGCATCTCATCTGGCTCAAGTGGTGGAAAGAATGGAGTAGGTGACAGCTTCATTTGTCTGAAGGAAAATATATGGTCCTTAAAGACAACATCCCTACTAACAACAAACTGTTTAGATTGCAAATCATACAATTTGTAGCCCTTTTTGGTTGGAGTATATCCCATGAACACTGCAGGTAAAGCTCTGGCTGAGAACTTGTCCTGCCTTCTGACATTCACAGCATAGCATAGGCACCCAAACACCTTCAAATGGTCCAAAGAAGGTTCAGTATTGAACAGCTTTTCATATGGAGACTTACCCTTTAGAACTGTAGAT
>NW_017687375.1:5219-6124 GCF_001879085.1 Nicotiana attenuata | reverse complement strand
TTCTTGTTGCAGGCGTGCAACCCGCTCCCATTTCATATATCTCGTTGCAGGCGTGCAACCCGCTCCCATTTCATATATCTCGTTCCATGCGTGCAACCCGCTCCCATTTCATATATTACCGTTGCAGGCGTGCAACCCGCTCCCATTTTATATATTACCGTTGCAGGCGTGCAACCCGCTCCCATTTCATATATTACCATTGCAGGCGTGCAACCCGCTCCCATTTCAAATATCCACACCAATTATAAAAGAATCTCGGTGAGGGAACATCAAAATAACAACAACATCTCGGCAAGGGAACAATAATACAACAACAACATCCCGGCAAGGGAACAATAATATAACAACAACATCCCAGTAATGGAACAATAATATAACAACAACATCCCGACAAGGAAACAATAATATAATAACAACATCCCGGCAAGGGAACAATAATATAACAATAACATCCCGGCAAGGGAACCATAATATAACAACAACATCCCGGCAAGGGAACAACAATGATAATCATCATATTAAGCATGAATAAACCACGACGGAGTCACAACAATTACAATACAAGACTCCCGGACATGCTTGACGCCGACGTATAGATACTCGTCACCATGCCTATAAGTCGTACTGCACAATTAACACATAGCAAATAAAACACCACTCCTAATCGCTCAAGCTAAGGTTAGACCAAACACTTACCTCGATGCCACTAACACAATTCAAGCCTCAACTACCGCTTTACCTCTTGATTCCACCACCAATTCGCTCGTATCTAGCCACAAGTTACTTAACTATATCAATAAATGCTAAATGAATCAATTCTAATGCATGAAAATAGATTTTCTAGAGTTTTTCCCAAAAAGTCAAAAATCGATCCCGGGCCCACATGGTCAAAACCCGAGGTTCGA
>NW_017687375.1:0-4278 GCF_001879085.1 Nicotiana attenuata | reverse complement strand
CAAAAACTCATATATATTCCAAAAAACAATTTTCTTTAAAAATTCATTTCTCGGGCTTTGGACCTCGGAATTCAATTCCGGGCATCGTCCAAGTCCCATATTTTTCGACGGACCCTCTGGGACCGTCAAATCACGGGTCGGGTCCGTTTACCCAAAATGTTGAACGAAGACAACCTAAATTCATTTTAAAGGTCAAAATTCATCATCTTTCACATATTTTCACATAATGGCTTTCCGGATACACTCCCGGACTGCGCACGCAAATCGAGGTGAAACAAAAAGGAGGTTTTAAGGCATCGGAACACAGAATTTATTTCTAAAACAAGTGATGACCTTTTGGGTCATCACATTCTCCACCTCTAAAGCAACCGTTCGTCCTCGAACGGACATAAGAAGGAAGTACCTGAGTCAGAGAAAAGATGGGGATATCGGCTCCATATATCGGACTCGGACTCCCAGGTCGATGACTCAGCAGGCTGACCTCTTCACTGAACACGAACAGGAGGGGACACTCTTCGATCGCAACTTACAAACCTACCGGTCCAGAATAGCTACCGGCTCCTCCTCATAGGGCAAGTCCTTGTCCAACTGGACAATGCTGAAATCTAACACGTGGGATGGATCGCCGTGATACTTCTGAAGCATGGACACATGAAACACTGGATGCACGGTTGATAAACTCGGTGGCAACGCAAGTCTGTATGCCACCTCCCCCACTTGATCAAGAATCTCAAACGGGCAAATGAATCTAGGGCTAAGCTTACCCTTCTTTCCAAATCTCATCACGCCTTTCATAGGCGACACTCGAAGAAACACTCGCTCACCGACCATGAATGCCACATCACGAACCTTACAGTTTGCATAACTCTTTTGCCTGGACTGAGCTGTACGAAGCCTATCCTGAATGATCCTGACCTTGTCCAAGGCATCTTGTACTAGATACGTACCCAACAACCGAGCCTCCCCCGGCTCAAACCACCCAACCGGCGACCGACACCACCTACCATATAAAGCCTCATAAGGAGCCTTCTGAATGCTCGATTGGTAACTGTTGTTGTAGGCAAACTCCGCTAAAGGCAAAAACTGGTCCCACGATCCTCCAAAGTCAATAACACAAGCTCGGAGCATATCCTCCAAAATCTGAATAGTACGCTCGGACTGCCCGTCCGTCTGAGGATGAAATACTGTACTCAACTCGACCCGTGTGCCCAACTCACGCTGAACTGCCCGCCAGAAATGCGAGGTAAACTGCGTACCTCGATCAGAAATGATAGACACGGGCACACCATGAAGACGAACAATCTACCGGATATTGATCTCAGCTAACCTCTCAGAAGAATAAGAAACCGCTACAAGAATGAAATGCGCTGACTTGGTCAGCCTATCAACAATGACGCATACTCCGTTGAACTTCCTCTGAGTCTGTGGGAGTCCAACAACAAAGTCCATAGTGATACGCTCCCACTTCCACTCAGGAATGTCAATCTTCTGGAACAAACCACCAGGTCTCTGATGTTCGTACTTTACTTGCTGACAATTCAAACACCGAGCCACATATGCAACGATATCCTTCTTCATCCTCCTCCACCAATAATGTTGACGCAAATCCTGATACATCTTGGCGGCGCCAGGATGAATAGAGTACCGGGAACTATGGGTCTCCTCTAAAATGAACTCTCGAAGTCCATCCACATTAGGCACACAAACTCGACCCTGCAGCCTCAAAACTCCATCATCTCCAATTGTAACCTGCTTGGCACCTCTGTGCCGGAATGTCCCTAAGAACACACAAATGGGGATCATCATACTGTCGATCTCGAATATGCTCCAATAATGAAGAACGAGCGACTGTGCAAGCTAACACGCGGATGGGATCAGAGACATCCAACCTCACGAACTGATCGGCCAAAGCCTGAACATCCAAAGCAAGCGGCCTCTCATCGACCGGAATATATGCAAGGCTACCCATACTGGCTGACTTTCTACACAAAGCATCGGCCACCACATTGGCCTTCCCCGGATGATACAAGATAGTGATATCATAATCTTTCAGTAGCTCCAACCACCTTCTCTGCCTCAAGTTTAGCTCCTTCTGCTTGAACAAGTATTGCAAACTCTTGTGATCCATAAACACCTCACATGACACGCCATATAAATAGTGCCTCCAAATCTTCAGCGCGTGAACAATGGGTGCTAACTCCAAATCATGGACTGGGTAGTTCTTCTCATGAATCTTCAATTGACGCGAAACATAAGCAATGACCTTGCCATCCTGCATCAACACCGTATCAAGTCCAATACGAGATGCATCACAATAAACTGTATATGGCCCTGAACCTGTGGGCAAAACCAACAGCGACGCCATAGTCAAAGCTGTCTTGAGCTTCTGAAAGCTCGACTCACACTCGTCCGACCACTTGAACTGGGCACCCTTCTGGGTTAACCTAGTCATCGGGGCTGAAATAGATGAAAACCCCTCCACAAACCGATGGTAATAGCCTGCCAAACCCAAGAAACTCCGTATCTCTATAGCTAATGTGGGTCAAGGCCAGTTCTTGACTGCCTCTATCTTCTTTGGATCCACCTGAATACCCTCTGCTGATACAACGTGACCCAAGAATGCAACTGAATTCAACCAGAACTCACACTTCGAAAACATAGCATACAACTGACTATCTCTCAGAGTCTGAAGAACCACTCTCAAATGCTACTCATGCTCCTCCCGACTGCGGGAATAAATCAAAATATTATCAATGAAGACGATCACGAATGAATCCAAATAAGGCCTGAACACTCAGTTTACCAAATCCATGAAAGCTGTCGGGGCATTTGTCAATCTGAATGACATCACCAAGAACTCATAATGCCCGTATCGAGTGCCGAAAGCTATCTTAGGGACATCGGATGCCCTAATCCTCCACTTGTGGTAGCCAGATCTCAAGTCGATCTTGGAAAACACTTGGGCACCCTGAAGCTGGTCAAACAAATCATCAATCCTCGGCAATGGGTACTTATTCTTGATTGTTTCCTTGTTCAATTGTCGGTAATCTATACACATTCTCATCGATCCGTCCTTCTTCTTAACAAACAACACCGGCGCACCCCAAGGCGAGACACTGGACCTAATAAAGCCCTTATCAAGCAAGTCCTGCAACTGCTCCTTCAATTCTTTCAACTCAGGCGGGGCCATACAATACGGCAGAATAGAAATGGGCTGAGTGCCCGGAGCCAAATCAATGCAGAAGTCAATATCCCTGTCGGGTGGCATACCTGGCAGGTCTGAAGGGAAAAACTCAGGAAATTCATGAACAACAGGCACAGAGTCCATAGAAGGAACCTCCGCTCTAGAATCACGAACATATGCCAAATAGGCCAAACACCCCTTCTCGACCATTCGCCGAGCCTTCGTATATGAGATAACACTACGGGTAGAATGACTAGGAGTCTCTCTCCACTCAAGACGAGGTAAACCCGGTAAAGCTAAGGTCACAGTCTTGGCATCACAGTCCAAGATAGCGTGGTAAGGTGATAACCAGTCCATCCCCAATATGACATCAAAATCAACCATGTCCAACAGTAACAAATCTACTCGGCTCTCAAGACTCCCAATCACAACTACACAAGAACGATGAACACAATCTACCACAATAGAATCACCCACCGGTGTAGACACATAAACAGGAGCACTTAAAGAATCACTAGGCATGACCAGATATGGTACAAAATAAGATGACACATAAGAGTATTTAGACCCTGGATCAAATAGCACTGAAGCACCCCTACTACAAACCAGAACCGTACCTATGATAACTGCATCGGAAGCCTCAGCCTCAGGCCTGGCTGGAAGAGCATAACATCAGGGTTGGGCCCCACTACTCGAAACTACATCTCTGGGATGGCCTGTTGCTGGCCGGCCTCCACCTCTAGCGGCCTGACCTCCACCTCTAGTACCTCTACCTCTACCTCTAGCACCCCTACCTCCGCCTCTAGCTAGCTGAGCGGGCGGTGGAACACTCGGTGCTTGAACCATGGCACGGGAACCCTGGTGTTGAGAACTGCTCGGTGCTCGAGGGCAAAATCTAGCAATATGCCTCGTATCGCCACAAGTAAAACAAGCCCTTGGCTGCTGGGGCTGACGACCCTGAAAACTCTGATGCGGGGGTGCACTGATAGGAGCTGGCGATGCACTATATGACTGCTGATCAGAAATACTGCATGTAAAAAACCCACGGCCACCTGGGAGCACCGTGAGAAGCCTGAAGTGCTGTGAAAAGGCCT
>NW_017687374.1:0-6124 GCF_001879085.1 Nicotiana attenuata | reverse complement strand
AAATATAGGGCCAATTTTAGTAGCATCATGGTATCAATTGATTTGAGCATAATTTTTCCAATTAAAGGGAGAATTACACAAAAATACAATCAACTTACATACATTGCAGCAGAATAACCCAGTTACAACTTTGCAAATCTGTAGCCCATTAATAATAGGCCAACGTTTTAAAAAAGCATTTTTTTCTTCGTTTTTTTATTTTGCAGATCTTCAAGCACGATAATTCGGTGATTTTTTATTCTTCTTCCCCAAGTTTGTATATACTCCTATTCCAGCTACAAAAAATTCAAATTCATATATAATGCAACTTGAAAACCTTAAGTTTTCTTCTTTTCCAAGTTCCAAATAGCATAAATAAAAATAAAATTAAAAAAATTATTGCACGTTCATGATTTTGCAAATAAATCAACAAGAAAAGTCGATTTATACATAGATTGAACATATAAATTTTAATTTTAGATTTAACTACACATGTGCATTACATGTTGTAACGACCCAAGTTCTAAAAGCTGTTCTGGGCACATCTTCAGTTGCCATTCTCAACTGATGATAACTAGATCTTAGGTCTATTTTTTGGAATACCTTAGACCCTCCCAACTCATCTAATTGGTCCTGTACAATTAGAATGGGAAATATATTCTTTGCAGTTTATTTATTCAAGTATCTATAATCAACACATAGCCTCCAGGTACCATCCTTCTTCCCAAACCAAAACTACAGATACAGCAAAGAGACTGCTACTTGTTGAATGATACCCTGGTCTAACATTTGTTTGACTAATGATTCAATGATATCTTTCTTGATTGCTACATATCTCTAGGGTCTTTTATTTATTGATTCAGCACCAGTTTGCAGTATGATTCTATGGTCAAAAAGTCCTCTATAGGATGGTAATTGTGTAGGCTCCTTGAATAAATCATTAACTACATGCAGCAATTTTAAGAGTCTAGGATCTTTTGCAACTTCTTTTTTGGGTTTTAGTGAGCATCATTGCAATGCATTGCGCACATAGTAGGTACTAGGTACTACTTAGTTCATACAAAGTTGAGATTGGTTACCTGAGATTCTAGTAACTTCCCAGCTCCAGGAGTTAGAATTTGTTTTCCTAGTACCCTGAGGACATGCTTCCTTCCCTGGTAGTACAACTCCATGGTGAGTATTCCAAAATATATTTTGATGTCTCCTAATGTCAACAACCATTTGACCCCCAATACCACTCCACAAAACCTAATAGCAGCGGTATGAACTCAACAGATAACTCAGCTCCTTGCAATAGCCAAGAGATTTTGCATGCCTTATCTACTTTCACCAAATTCCTATTGGCCGCAACTACAAACTGGGGTGTAGTGGATTTAACATGACACTTCAATTTTTTCACTAATTCTGGGTCAATAAAGTTGTGAGAACTTCCTGTATCTACTAGTATATATTAATGTCTTTTGAAAATGATATCCAGTTACTCTCATTGTTCTGTACCCTAGAGATCTATTCAAGGTATGAATGGAAATCTCCATCTGCTCCTTTGGTTGGTTCAATTCAAACCCTTGTTCCTCTATTTCATCTACCACTTTCTCCTCTGTCGATTGTTCTTCTTCATGCTCTTCTAGTTCAATGAGATATAATTGCTTTAAATTCTTGCATTTGTGGCTAGCTATGTACTTCTCATTACAGAAGTGGCATAGGCCCTTAGCTCTTTTTTCATTCATCTCCTCCAAGCTTAATGTCCTCCTATTAAACCCCTTAGGACCTGTAGAGTTACCATAGTTAAGAGTTAGTAACAACGGTCTGCTGCTGTTCCTTTGGTCTGTGACTCTTTTGGACGAGTTTGTTTGTGAATTTACCATAGACGAGGGTGTACTGATAGCAGCAAGATAAGCTCCTGCATTTTAGCAGTCTTATAGACTTGTGACAGGGTAGTGGGATTTATGATTTTTACTGCAGTTTTAAATTCATGCTTCAAACCACCAAGAAAACAATTGATGACATTTTCTTAGGATAAATTGACCCTGGTGAGATGCTTTTCAAACACAGCTTGGTACTCTTTGACACCACTAGTGTGTCTAATTTTCTTGAGTTCCTCTATAGGATCATCGAAATATACTCCAAACCTTGCCACCAAGGCCACCGCGTATTCAGTCCATATATCAGGTTAGAGGTATTGTCCATACCTCATGAACGCTAAATGCCATTGAATTGTTTTTCCTTCCAATTGTATTGCAGCCACTTCTACCTTCTCTTCAGCAGCAACTTTCTCCATGGAGAAAAATTGTTCGATCTTGGACAACCAATATTTTAGATCTTCTCATGAGAATCTCAAAAATTCTATTTGTGATTATCTATTGAAATTTCAATTATGATGATTGCAACTGGCAGACTTTTTTCTCTCTGGGGTCTTTCTTCAAATGGTTCATCCTCCTGTTGCATTTGAGTTTTATCCCTTCGATGTTCTTTGGAAGTCGCAATCTATTCCTGTAAATTGTGCACCTTCTGATCCAATCTCTTGAGATTAGACACTTCCCCAGCAAGAATTCCAATGTGATAGATCAGTTTCTTCATTAACTCGCGTAATTCTCCTACTTCCATTGAGGAGTTTTCATTCGACCTTGTCCATTTCGTCATGGTTGCCAAGGAAACAATGGCTCTAATATTACTGATAGCTCAATGGCATGAATTCAATAAGGAATTCGAGGATCGAGCAGCTGAATCAGGAGTTTTACGGAGAAACTCGAGAGTTCCAGCTATGAAGATGAAGAGGTGAATTTGATAACAGATATGATATGTAGGAAATTTGTAATAGCATTTCATTAATGAATTTGTAATCGTTACAATGTAATCCTTTTATGAATGAATTTACTGACTTCCTCAGAAGGAATCTCTTCTCCTGCTGACTAACTAACTCCAATTAACTTCCTAACTAACAATAACTGTCAGCTAACTTGGCATTCAACTAATTGCTATTTGACCGTGTTGAGTTGGAGCTATTGATCTTGAGTTGGCTGCGATTGTGATGTATTTTATGTATCAATGTATTCAATGCTCTAATAATTACCCCTTTAGCACTTTCTTGCATGAGCTAGAAAAGAAATTACATGAAGAATATTCCAATGTGCTCACTTAAGAGAAAGAATTCTGAAAAATGAAGCCTAGGGTTAATTGACTCGCTGATGGAGATGCCAATACTAGATTTTTTCACACCTCAACCATAAACAGAAGAAGAAGGAATATGATTGTATTCTTGAAAGATTATGTAGGGGATTTGATTCAAGATTATAATGATATTAAGGCCTCCATCACTTCTTACTTTAGAAACTTTTACGCTACTAGTCATCCTAGCAGCTCCTTAAAGAGGCAATCAAACACACATGTTAGTCTCATATGTCTAGCTCCAACCAAACTACCCTTGAAGCCCCCCCCCCCCCCCCCNCCGGTCATGTTATGCAGTATATCATGCTGGCTAACCACACAAACAAACACATTGACAGGATCCAAAGGAACTTCATTTGGATACTACAATTGTGAAGAAAAAAATGTACTGTCATTAGGCCCAAAAAAAGTTAGAGGTCTTGGTATTAAGCAGGCTGAATACAAGAACATAGTCTTCCATGCAGGCCTGGCTTGGAGACTCTTCCATAGAAGTGACTTAATTTGAGCTCGAGTCTTGATTGTGAATCGTTGCAGTAGCTCTACTATTAGGAAAATACACACATCTAGGACCTGGCAATGCACTCTTAATAACTGGTGCACATATCTTCTTTGAATACACCAATGCTCAGCATTTCTAGAACGAACTCTCCCAGGAATGTACCAGTACCTCCTGTCTCCACCAGCTAAATTTCAACATTACTGATGGCCTGATATATGGGATAATATCAGGAATGAGGCTTTTAATCCATCTATTAGCTGGGGAAACCTCATTCCATTATGTTTCTGGAACATCTGGCTTTCAACCTATTATGATTATAATAGGTTGCTGCTCCATCAACTGGGGAATTCAGTCATCAGAAGTAGCTATCGTGAGCAAAAGCTATGTTGCGCGGACTCTCCAAAATGCCGCCGAGTGTGTGTTGGATCCTCCAAAAATACACTACTTTTTGAAGGATCCGACACGCGCCCGACGACATTTTCGGAGAGTGCAACATAGAGCAAAAGCTATTTGAAAGGACCCACTTTTTGGTAGTTCCTACTAATAAGAAAGACATCAAATTATGTTTTCTCAAACCCGCAGTACCGAAGTATTGCCCGACGTTCTTGATATCAAATATATCACAAGGAGATCCTATCATCCTAACAACTTGTTTGGATGGTTAATTGTTACTTGTTGTACTGTATTATACTGTTACTTTAAATACAATAATTGTTTTGATTGTTATTTGAATTTTATCGTATCATATCGTATCGTATCGAATTGTTCCGTTAAATCCATTGTTACGTAACGACGAAAAGTGCCACTTTATGAAACGACCGATTTGGTGTGGTCGCGTCGTTCCCTTGTTTTTTTCTCTCATCTTGCCATTTCATATTATTAAATAATCATGTTTGATATACAATCTATTCAAATATTGTATACACCAAAATGATACAGTACAATACAATCAAATACTAAACGATATATTATGAAACGATACATAATAATCATCCAAACAAGCTGTAAGTTCGAGAAATATGTTGTTCCGAAATCACATAGAACAATCAAAAGAGAAGAATCAAAGGAACAAACAGAATTTTACTCCTAACTAATTAATAAAATCACTCTTCTTTGATTTTTATGATTGCAGTTAAAAAAACCATCCCAGATGATAATGAACTCACAAATGGTGTGCCAATTGGCACATGATAATATATACTATATTCTTTCCCATTCTACGTGACGCTTGAATAAGATAAAATATTTTTTTAATTAAAAATAATTTAACCTTAAATAAACCATTGGAATATCATCACTTATTTAACATTACAATTTTTTTTTTAAAATCTTCCTTTTTTGAATTTCATGCACAATCAAATTAAGACGAGGGAGTAGCATAAATAATGGTATTAAATTAAATTAAAACGTGGTAGATCGTACCAAATCTTTTTGTCCCCTCCATTAATACAAAACTCCAAGAAAATGATTCCAAAACATATGCTACTAACTCTGCCTCCAGCAGTGTATTGTACTTTGTTTATTATTGCCTGAAATTGAACACCCTTTTTACTTTTCTGTGTTAATTAATTCTGTAGATTTCCTATTTCTTCAATTGACCCACAAAGATTTCAGTTCAAATCTTACACTAAAACCCTATTACATAAAGCCTCTCCCAAACAATGTCTTTATCTGTTCCTCATTTCATCTCTGTCCGATTCTCCGACCTCAATGGATTTAAGGTCAGTTTATTCTTGCCTTTTAATTCTCTGTTTGGTTACCCAGAAAATAATCCCATTGTAAAGAAATTCCCTTTATTTGTTAAGTACAGTATTTTTGATTTGTGCAATAGCTTGATGGTGCTCAATTACTTGCATTTTCTGTGGTTTTTTATGTGATATTTTGCATTTGCACAATTAGGTAAAAGTGTGAGCTTTTAAGCTGTAGGTGCAGGTACGTGGTTTGCCAAAGCATTTAAGGAGAGATTTTAAGGTGTTAGCAGTTACATCAATGTCAAAGGAAGCATCAAATTATATACCAGCAGCTCCTATATTCCTACCTGAAGGACCATGGCAGCAGGTGAGAGATTTTTATACCTCAATACAAACTAGTGGCTATTTGATTCTACTCTATTCGGGTTCATTTCATTCCGATACTAAATTAGGAGTTCTCTACTGCTAGAAGTTATCTAAATTATAACACTTATAGGTATGCTAGCATATTTTAAAGAGTTCCACTTATATACACTGACAATGAATTTTTTTAATACTATCAGGTCTATTTACCTGTCGTAGCAGGTTACTTGCCGTAACTTCAAAATTATTAATTCCACTTTTTTATTGGAGGGTTACCTGTAATACCTTTTGGACGACCTGATACTACAAAAAAAACTAAAAAATCCTTTACGTTAGTGTTTTAAATGTTATGAAGTGTTAGTTATCTCTTTGTTGGTGTACTGTTTTATCTGATGAGGTTGAGTACTCGTAGTTTCTTATACCATTG
>NW_017687373.1:0-6125 GCF_001879085.1 Nicotiana attenuata | reverse complement strand
GAACAACCCATTCTAGCAACCTCCCTCGCCGTTGAACCTGGAACAGTCGTCTTCTTCATGAAGACTGAAGAGATTAGTTCTTCAGCAGCCATAGACACGATCCCACACCACCACAATCAGGTGTAAAACCAGCCCGAAAATATAAAAATAGTAGCTCAAACAGCAGTTCGTCGTGGCGGAAATAGCGGCGTGTGTGTGTGTTTCTGACTCTCGCCGGACGTTCAGATCCGGCTATTTTTCTTAACTTCCCGGCGAGCTTCGAGGCAGCCTGAGGCAGCTATCCGAGGTCCCTGTTCCGTCGTTCATCCAAGGTTTTCAGTCCTAGATATTTTCAGGTTCAAAGAGCTAAGCTATCGAGGTCCGTTTCCATGTTGTTTCATACTGTTTTTTCTAGCTTGAAATCTACTATGTATTTGTTATCACCTTGCTTTAGTAATTGTGTTTGATTACATTTCGAAACTGATTTCTACTGATTTTCATACCCTTTTATTAAGTTATTTCCAAACGTACGCTTAAGTAGATAAGTGTGATCTTTGTGTTCTGTTTAATCACTTTCGTAGTCTTCAAATTTCAGTGCTGTTGTTGCCTTGTGTTTATGAGGATTTGGAATAATAATGTTGATGACAGAAGAAAGGAAATGAAAAAGGTTTTTGGTTCGTTCATTCTTGCTGCGTAAGTTGTATGCCCATGTGATTATTTTGCTTGTTGTCTTCATTTTAAAAGTGAATAAAACCATGATATCCCCGTGGATTCCTTTCCGTTAAAGTTATCTTCATATTTTATTTTTAGTTTTTTTTTTGTTTTCCTTATAGTTAGCCTATGGATATGAATATCCTTAGTTAGAAATAATTGATGAACATCCGTAGTTTGCCTTAGTTGAGTAGCGTCCTTTAGGATAGTTCAAGGTGCGCCGTGTCAAATAAAATGACAATTGCACGGCCCTCATTTGATTAATCTTGTTTTCTCCTTAGAATTCGAGGTGTGCCATTTAGTAAATTCCATGGCCCTCACAAATTGCAAACGCGTAATTGCTTTAGGCGCGTTAGTTTAATAATATTACCTTCCTCAACTCGGGTGCACATTTATGTGACCCAAATCCAAATCCCAACGAAATTAAAATATGTCAAAAATCATGGGTGCATTTATGTGAGGTGGTTCGAGACGTGTTTTAACGATGTTGCAATTCTCTAAAAAATAAATAAAAGCGGTTAAAGTTAAAATTTGCACATAGGTTCGTAATTTTTTAAAATCAGATAATTCAAGCCGAATATGACAGTTGAGCGACCGTGCTAGAACCACGGAACCCGGGAATGCCTAACACCTTCTCCCGAGTTAACAGAATTCCTTACTCGGATTTCTGGTTCGCAGACTGTTAAACAGAGTCATTCTTTTCCTCGATTCTGGATTCTAAACCGGTGACTTGGGACACCATAAATCTCCCAAGTGGCGACTCTGAATCTTAATAACAAAACCCGTTTCGATTGTCGTTTAATTGGAAAAACTCCCTTTATTATACTCTTTTCCAGGGGTGTAGTGAAAAAAGGAGGTGTGACAGTGAGAATGAGAGTAAAAGCACGAAGGATGGTGCCGTGCAACTGTTGATTTCCTACTATCGTTGCTATTGTAGTTGTACTGTTTCATTCCTCAATTATTGATTTTATACCTGAACTGTTACAGCCCCTACAGCATGCTCCCCCTCCCCCTTGACTGGTTAATTTCTGTATACCTTTATATTGCATACATATATATTGAACTGCACAGGTTTGTTTGGTAGTCCGGTCTAGCCTCGTCACTACTTCGCCGGGGTTAGGCCAGGCACTTACCAGCACATGGGGTCGGTTGTGCTGATGCTACACTCTGTGCATCTTTTTGCGCAGATCCCGGTGCCAGAGCAGCTTTTGGACAGCATTAGGAGTTTTGGGAGCTGACTTCAGTCCAGAGATCCCGAGGTAGCCTTGTTGGCGTCCGCATGGCCCGGAGTCTCTTCTATCTTTACTTTAGTTTGTTATCCTTTGTACCGGAACAAACAGAATTATGACTTTGTGACTATTCAAACATTGTATTTAGCATTCTCTAAACGTTCGTGAGTTTGTGACTCCAGTTCTTGGGTAGAGTTGTATTGAACTTCCGCATTGTTCTTCTTTTATTTATATTTAAGACTTCCGCTTTTCTATCAAATGTTTCGTTGTTTTTTTATAAATGTCGAGGTTTGCTAAAAGAGATAATAAATAGTTGGCTTGCCTAGCTCCTAATAGTAGGCACCATCACGACTCCCGAGGGTGGGAAATCCGGGTCGTGACAAGTTGGTATCAGAGCACTAGGTTACATAGGTCTCACAACTCACGAACAAACTCGCTAGAGTCTGAGGGATCGGTACGGAGACGTCTGTATTTATCCCCAGAGGCTACAGAGTTAGGAAAATTTCACTTTTGTTCTTTCTCATCGTGCGATTCTGTTTCTCAAATACTGATTGTCTCTCTACTCTGTTCTTTCGCAGATGGCGAGAACAATTGCTTCCTCTTCTACCGCGCAGCAGCCCGAGCCCCAAGCAGCAACTCCTACGAGGGGCAGAGGGCGAGGCCGAGGCCGTGCCAGAGGCCGAGGCCGGGGCAGAGCTCAGCCCCGAGCAGCAGTCCCAGAGGTGGAGCCTCATGTTGATTATGATGAGGAGGTTCCAGCCCCAGCAGCTCCGGTAAACCCAGCTCAGGTCCCAGAGGGGTTTATAGCCACCCCAGTTCTTCAGGACGCTTTGGTCACGTTGGTAGGCTTTATGGAGAGCGTCTCTCGAGCGGGTTTGCTTCCAGTAGCACCAGCCACTTCTCAGGCTGGAGGAGAGGTTCAGACTCCTGCTACATGTACTCCGGAGCAGGTAGCTCCCCAGGCTTAGGTTCCAGCGGTTCAGCCAGCTGTGGCAGTTCAGCCGGGTATTATGACTCAGACCGGCAATGGAGCGGCTATGTCCGCAGATGCTTTGTGGAGGCTGGATAGGTTCACCAAGCTCTTCACCACCACATTCAGCGGTGCTTCTTCAAAGGACCTGATGTTCTAAACGTCAATGCCACACAAGAGGGGGGTGATTTGTGTGGTACCCAATTTTTGCTTAAACTGCTTCTGGAAGGACCTGGTTCTTCTATGTGTACTAACGACTGCTGTTTGCGGAATTAAAAGTACATAAAATAAAGAACACAAAGATTTTTACATGGAAAACACATGGCTCAAAAGGTGAAAAAACCACGACCTACTACTCAGTAGGATTTTCCCAAACTTCCACTAAAATCACTGAGCCAAAACTTCATTTACAAAACTCTTTGTAAACCTAAGGATTAACTCTAATCCCGTTGTGGCAACCAGCCTCTAACTGCTGCGACAACTTTAAGTTAACTCTAACTTGAATACTCAAAATACCTATTACAATTGCTTCTAGATAAAGCTGAAAGGTACAATATGAAACACCTACTACAATTGAACTAGAAATAAAGAAAGACACATAAAACTCTTTATGGAGCTGGTTCTTCAATATGGTTCATGTAGCTTCTAGTTTGCACACTTGAATCACACACGAACTGCTTGCAAAAAGCCTTGCTATTTTGCTCCCAATTCACGTTTAACTTCTGCGTTTTTGTGCAGCACATGTAATGTGAGAACATCCTGCAATTTATAGAGTTAGTAGATGAAGAAATAACTAGAGTTCTGATGCAACTCTTCCTTGGTGGAAGAGTTCTAGTTGATTTCAACTTCTAACTCCTTCCCTATCTTGAATTGTGTTCTCTTTGATTAAGGACTCCTTCTCCTTATCAATTATGCAACCTTTTTGATCAGGAGATATTAAATACACCAAGTTAAGCTTATCTCCTTCACGTGCATCCCACATGCTTGAATCTGCCCGTTTTTGTGAACCTGAGGGATGGACCACTGGATGGACCTGGTTCATGTCTGAGTTCCTTTGTCAGTCTTCAAAACTAACCTTTACTTGGGCCAACACCATCGGTTCGAGGTTCAAGCCCCGAAAGCGCCTAATATCAACCAGAATCCGTTGCCGGTCCATCATGAGACCAATATGATTGAGATAGTGCATAAAGGAGGAGAGCCTAAGAAGCTATCAAGACTGTAATGATGATCAGGTCCTGTGAATTCAGGTCGAGTGACAAGCCAACAAGTGGGAAGTCTTTGATCAAGTTGAAAGAGATGTCGACGCCCCCTTGTTTTCGCGAAATCGGGTTTACGACATCTGGGAAGACAACTCTATTCCCGTTTGGGAATTGGGTTTTTGGATTTGAAGAGTCGCCACCTAATGATTGAGTGCATTAGGACACCAAGAAGGGTTTTTGAGTTGGAAAACCAGAGTTCGGGTAAGGGCTAGAAATTATCTCAAGGGGAAGGTGTTAGGCACCCCTCAAGATCCACTAGTGTGGTTCCCGGTCATGCTATGTTGTGACTTTAATGGAACTAGATACACAAAGGATTTTACACATAAGGGTTGCAAATAAATACGTGACAAGTATGTGGGGATCAAGGTCTAGATGATCTAAATGCAGAAAATTAATCAATATATTGAATAAACAAAGAAGAAAACTTGGAAGAAAAGGCATAATGCAGTAAAATTAAGGAGGGTTTTGAGTAGTGGAAAAGACAGGATTTTATTGATATTAAACAAAGTTGTATAAGAAAAGGGGTCCTAGGTTTATAAATCACATGGATCATCCACACAACACCGGTAGTCAATTGTACGCGTAGTGTTATTGTCACGACCCCAAACCCGGTCGTGATGGCGCCCAACAAAATTGCTAGGCAAGCCTGACCACCGTCGTTCCCAAATCAACCGTAAACCTCAAGACCGACAATCTAAGAGATTATAATAGTTTTAGAATAATAATCCAATATTTATCGAAGAATAATACTAAGAAATACGAAGTCTGATAAAAACACTCCCAAAAGATCTGGGGTCACGAGTCTAGAGCGTCTAAAACAATCTGAATAACAATATCTGAACGAAATACTCAAGTCTGGAGATGTATATATATAAATAAAACTGAAATAGGAAGAGTAGTCAGGTCCTGCGAACGTCAAGCAGCTACCTCAACAACTCTGATAAGCTCTGGAAAACAAAGACTGCTCAGCTAAGCCTCCGGTGCACCTGAATCTGCACACAAGGTGCAGGGAGCAGGGGTGAGTACTACCGACTCAGTGAGTAATGAGCATATAAAATGTCTGAAGATAAGAAATCCACGAAATGCCACAAAGTAAAGCTAAAACTAACAGTCCAACACCTAACTACGAACTAACATCAGAACAACTTCAAATATATCAGTCAAGTATAATGTAAAGATGCAATGCAATGCACATGACCGCTACGGCGCGTAGCCCGATCCATTTAATGTCGACGGCGCTCACTGGGGGTGTGTACAGACTCCGGAGGGGCTCCTTCAGCCCAAGCGCAATAAAATCATACCATTCGCTGCGGCGTGCAGCCCGATCCATACTCAGTCCACAATATGCATATGAGTCACGTAACAGATTCAATTAATTTCCCAATTTCCAATTTATTAAGAAGAATATACTTTAGATATTTAACTTCAGGAAAAGTGACTTAGCATTTCATAACAGTGATTAAACACAGGACTGAGATCAATGATTATACAAAGCACGCTATCACAATGACATTCATCCTCTAAGGATGCTACAGATCGGCACAAGGCCCCAAACACGGCAATAAGCCCAGATATATTCAATACAGGGTGCGTATCAGTCGCCAATATAGAAACATTCTTGTTCGGGATGGACCAAGTCACAATCCCCAGTCATAACCAATCCCGCACCTGCCATGGGGTGCGAGTCACGCCCTAAAATAGCGTCACAATGTGATAAGCCGGGGTTTCAAACCCTCAGGCCATCATATACACCAACTACTCACCTCTATCCGGCCGTAGAAGGGTCCGAAATGCCTTTTCCTATCGTATCGACCTCCTCGCGCGTCGAATCTAGTCAAAATCACAACGAATACATAAATATGGGGTAAAGAAACATAACCCAATCTAAAATACTCGAAAAGTACTAAAATTCACGAAGTTGGCAAAACCCGAGCCCCTGGCCCACTTCTCGAAAAATTCCAAAAATCACACTAACGG
>NW_017687372.1:5344-6125 GCF_001879085.1 Nicotiana attenuata | reverse complement strand
GACATAAGGGTCTTTATGACACAATCAATATTCGCTTCATTTCATTAGGCCTTGCTCTAGCTTCTTTAGGGGTTATTACGTTCTTTGGTAGCTCAACACATGTACTCTTTACCTGCTTATGCATTCATAGCACAAGACTTTACACTCAAGCTGCATTATATACCCACCACCAATATATCGCAGGATTCATCATGACAGGAGCTTTTGCTCATGGAGCTATATTTTTCATTAGAGATTACAATCCGGAGCAAAATGAAGATAATGTATTGGCAAGAATGTTAGAGCATAAAGAAGGTCGGACTGGAAGGTTCGCAATGTTTCATTTATGGTTGGAGAGCGGGTCTTGCTTCGAGTTTCACCTATAAAGGGCATTATGAGATTCGGAAAGAGGAAAAATTGAGCCTAAGGTTTATTAGTCCCTTTGAGGTGTTGTGGCGTGTTAGGGAGGTTGCTTATGAGTTTGCCTTACCTCCCAGCTTGGCAGGAGTTCATCCGGTATTTCATGTTTCGATGCTCCGGAGGTATCACAGTGATCTGTCTCACGTGTTGGATTTCAGCTCAATCCAGTTGGATAAGGATCTATCTTATGTTGAGAAGCCAGTAGCTATATTGGACAGGCAGGTTCGAAAGCTGAGGGCAAAGAGCATTGCATCAGTAAAGGTTCAGTGGCGGGGTCATCCGGTCGAGGAGGCGACTTCGGAGGTCGAGCAGGATATGCACAGCCGTTATCCTCATCTTTTCACCACTTCATGTATGTCTCTATGCTCGTTCGAGGACGAAC
>NW_017687372.1:0-3802 GCF_001879085.1 Nicotiana attenuata | reverse complement strand
TGATAAGTTGTTTTCATCTGTATTTCCCCTAAGCATGTCCCCTCCCCGCCTTAATTGGTATTTTCTGCTGTTATTTTGTTGCACTTGTATATACATATATATCTGTACAGGTTGTTTTTGGTAGGTCCTGTCTAGCCTCGTCACTACTTCGCCGGGGTTAGGCCAGGCACTTACCATGGGGTTGGTTGTGCTGATGCTACACTCTGTGCATCTTTTTGCACAGATCCAGGAGTAGCTTTTGGGCCTCAGCAGTAGGATTTGATCGGGAGCTGACTTCAGTCCAGGGACTTTCGAGGTAGCCTAGCTGACGTCCGCAGGCCGGAGTCCCTTATATGTTATTAGTTTGTTTTTCTTTTACCGAGACAAACATTGATGTACTTCTATTCTGACTTGTTTTTAGCACTCTTTAGTAGTTCGTGAGTTAGTGGCACCGGATCTGGGTAGAGTTGTAATTAAACTTCCGCATTTGGTTTTCAGTTATCTATGTTTTTAAGACTTCCGCTTTATGTCATTATGTTTGATTTTATTAAATGGTTGGTAATTTTTGCGAAAAGGTAGATTAAATTGGCTTGCCTAGCTCCCATTAGTAGGCGCCATCACGACTCCCGAGGGTGGGAAATCCGGGTCGTGACACACGTGGCATTTTTCTGAAAAATAAAATATATTTTTTACCTTTTTAAGTATGTTAATTTTTTAAATAATTTTTTTCGAATAAAATTTATAATAAAACTTGACTAGAACTACATTATTTAGGCTAATCTTTTTTTATTTGGTTAAAAATAATGAAGTTTTATTTTTTTTTTTTGAATTTGACCTGAAAATAATATACAATTGAAATAAATAATAAAGACATCTAAAAAGTTATAAAAGATACATAATTTGAACTTTATTATTTTGGCTATATTTTTTTATATAGCTCTAAATTATGGTGCTCTAAAAATATTGTTTTTGACAGATTTTGCCTGAACAAGTAAAAATACACAGTTGAAATAAATAGTCATTGCATCAAAAGATGAAATGAAAAGAGTGTACAATTTCAAGTTCATTATTTTGGCTATACTCTTTTATTTGGTAAAAAATAATGGAGTTGTAGCTAATTTTTTTATTGATTTGACTCGAAAATAAAAATACACAATTAAAATAAATAAACATTATATATAAAAAAATAGCAAATATACACAACTGGTACTCCATTATTTTTGCTAAAAAAATTTTATTTGGCTAAAATGATGGAGTTCCTACAAAAAATAGGAAATAATTGACTATTTTAGAAGCACCATCCATGAATAGGGTCAAAACCCCCGAGCTAGTCCCCGAGGTGAGCAATAATTCTTTCTCGACCTCGGGGATCAAGGCTGACGTAAAGTCAACCACGAAGTCTACCAAAATCTGAGACTTTAAAGTAGTTCGGGGTTTGTACTCAATATTGTACCCGCTACCTCTACAACCCATTTGGCCAGTCGACCCGAGAGCTCAGATTTATGCATAACATTCCTTAGCGGATACGAGGTCATGACACATATGGAGTGACACTAAAAGTACAGTTTTAGTTTCCTAGATGAGCTTAATGAGGTGAGCGCCAATTTCTCTAAGTGCGAATTCTACTTACATAATAGATAGGAAACTGCGTACCTTCTTCTTTTAATCCAAACGGCATTACGTTATAACAATAGGTGCCGAATTTAGTTATAAAAAAAGTCTTCTCTTGGTCACTCGAGTCCAACGGTATTTGGTTATACCCGGAATAGGCATCGGGAAAACTCAGCGTCTCGTGTCCGGCGTTGCTGTCACGCCCCAAACCTGGGGAGGCGTGTCTGGCACCCGATGCTGTACTGGCCTGAGCGAACCACTCAGCAACTTTTTTTTTCTTTGTAACCGTCATGGGCCAACATGGCCACAACTCGTAATGTATAACTATAAGCAGGCAGCACTGTATCAATAAACTATCGTTCTTAAAACATGAATACATATGGGCCATCAAGACCTCTAACATACTGTACAAAATGAACGTCTGTTTATAAAACCTCTAAGATTATTTGACATCAAATGGGACAGAGTACCGGCCTACCCATAAGTTTGTATCAAAACTCTGACACAATGACTTATAGACTCGGATGCACTCCGAATGAGGTGGAGCCTTACCGATCCTTCGTTGAATGCCAATCTCGTCTACTATGAGGGCTCGTCAATCTGATTATCTATACATGCAGGCATAAATGTAGCGTGCCCAACAAAAGGACGTCAGTACGAATAATGTACTGAGTATGTAAGGCAGAACTGAAATATAGCCATAATTCAACATTAATTAAAGACATATAAGAATCAACCTAAATCTCTGAAGTGCCACCTTATCTGCATACTTATCATACTCATATATATACAATGCTTCTCTTTAAGACTATTATCCATATCTTATGATGCATGACTGATCAGTGGTAACTGCCAGAGCGGCCGTAGCGCGCTGGTAAATGCATGACTGCCCGACCGACAATAGCTCGGTGGTAAATATATAACTGCCCAACCGGCCGTAGCTTGATGGTAAATGCATGAATGCCCGACCGGGCGTAGCTCAGTGGTAAATATGTAACTGTCCAACCGGCCGTAGCTCGGTGATAAATGCATGACTGCCCAACCGGCCGTAGCTCGGTGGTAAATAACGATGCATATAATACCATTATGAACATTAACATCTTTATCAAATACCTCATAGGGAACTAGATACATACTTAGACATGCTTGATTATCAGTTTACGGGAATGAATAACATAGATATCCTTAGCTGCTAAGAGTAGAACCACTTATGAAATATCATTACGTTTACATTCGTTACTTGGATCATGCCAAAAGAAAGAATTATTAGCCTTAACATATCTGAGCCGATTCTCTTGATAATCCTTCTAGCACACGTTAATTATGACAAAATACGGAACAAGTCGTATGAAAAGCTCGAAGCAATCACGTTGCTATGCAAAGAAAATCTTGGCCGAAACCTTTCCTTAAGAACTTAGCAACAACGTTGCTATTTGGAAAATGAATTAACTTTGCTATGAAATCTCGGTTTGATTTTGGTTGAAGACATCACGTTGTATTATTTTTGTAGGAATATGTAGGAAATTGGTAAGAGTTCACGTTGTTAATGTGTAAAACTTCACATCTGATTGTAGTGTGTGTCAAGAATTGAAGGAATTTGATTTTAGTGTCTTGTATTCAAGATATAAAAAATGAAGTGTTATATAATTACTTAGGTTATAAGACTTGTCCTAGTCTTGTTAATGAACTTTAGAACTCCAAACTTCAACATTCGATGCCGAAACCTATCAAATCACGTCCGATTGACCTCAAGTTTTGCACACAAGTCATATTCAATATTATGGACCTACTCCAACTTCCGGACCGCTTCCGGTCAAACTTCTCAAAAGCCTTCAAATTTCTAACTTTCGCCAAATGACTCCAAAATGACCTACGGACCTCCAAATCCACTTCTGATCGCGCTCCAAATACCAGAATCACCATACGGAGCTATTCCCAGATTCGAATTCCCAAACGGACATCGATAACACTGAAATGCACTGTGACCCATATTTATTAAATTCTTCCCAAAATTCTAAACTTCCCCAATAGGCGTCGAAACGCTCCCGGGTCATCCAAAACCCGATTCGGGAATATGCCCAAGTCCGAAATCATCATACGAACCTGCTTAAACCTTAAAATACTAATTTCGAGGTCGTTTAACTCATAAATCAAACCTTAGTCAATTCTTTCAACTTAAAGCTTCTGAAATGAGAATTGTCTTTCCAAATCA
>NW_017687371.1:1553-6125 GCF_001879085.1 Nicotiana attenuata | reverse complement strand
CTATGGCTCGGAAGGGAGATAAAAGTTTTCCTGCTATCCTTGGATGGTATGGTATATGCGGTATGTTTTGGAGGATCGAGATTTGCGTGTATGAGGTTTTAGTTCAGTTCTAAAAAGAAGTTCATAAAACTCTTAGGCAACGGGTAGCCTCAGATAATCAAGGAAATGGTGCTGCTAATTGGAAGCGAATTGACGAGAGTATATGTCTCAGAAAAAGGGTAATGTGATTAAACTGATGATACTTCTGTAGTATTGCGGCATTTTCTTGTTGGATCAACTGGTGGTATTCGGGTTTGCTTGGTGGCACAGGAAATTTTAAAGTATCTATCGTGGAATGATAGGGTATTTAAGGTGTGGTATGCGTTCGGACGGCAAAATTGGGATCAGGTATGATGATTCGTGTGCTATATGGAGTTGGAGACTGGGAGTTCTCATGTACAGGAGATGTCGTGGTTGTGGATCATGTGTATTCGGCACCGTTTAGCGGCAATCGGGATTTAGAGGCTCGAGTGGATCTTTATTTGCTGGTATGTTAGATTTTGGATGTGATGTTGAAATTCAGACTGGTTGTCTTAGTGTTAGGTGATTCTGAACTATTGCGTTACGGGCTATGCCGGAAATGCCACGGGTTGAGTGGCGAGGTGCATTGGATTATGTTCTTGTAGAGTGGTTTATATTTTAAAGACCCAGCGGACGGCTGGGAAGGATTGCTTTTCTTAATTGGGCCTTCGTGATGGATGTCAGTGCAGAGGTTTCTACCATTGGTTCTGTTCCGGTGTTAAGGGACTTTTCGGATGCGTTTCTTGTGGCCGGGCATGTCGCCGGGCGAGGTGGTGGATTTCGATATTGATTTGGTGCCGGGCACCGTATCGTACGGCTCCGGCAGGAGCTATAGTAGTGGAAGGAGCAGCTTCAGGCTTTCTTGGTAATGAGTTCGTTGGTAGGCCGATGTGGATACGTGTTTAGCTTGAGTGGGCTTGGTTGGCCCCGAATTGTAATGTTGAGGGATAGGTTGATTCGATCGTTATTGAGCTTGTTAGTGATTTGAGGAGAGCTATGAGTTGCTTTTCGGTGTTGTGAGACGTTATGATTTGTTGGTTATGGGCACATGTGGTGCAGTTCTATTGGGGATTCATAGTGAAAGTTGAGCGGGAAGAGTAATTGATGTTGCTAGGTAAATGGGGTATTGGTTATAACCTATCGGGTTGCGTGGCGTATGTTATTTGTTTCACCGTGGGTGTAATGAATTGCTTTGGTTCTATACATCAAATTGTGCGTGGCTGTCGATTTTGAGCATAGTGACTTGAGGTGTTTCATGTGTAACAGTGTTTGGATAGGATCGCGCATTGTAGCGAGGCCACATGGAGATATGACCTTTCGGGGTAGATTCAGGTGTTCTATTTCTATTATGTGAGACGGGGTCTCAGCCTTGTGTTGTGATGGTACTGATGAGCTTGAGGTACAGCTCTTTCGTTTGAGTCATTTTTCATGATTTGAGTATGTTCAGACCGTTTCTTATTGGTGCGCGTATTATGCAAGTTGTGGCTTAGGCATGTATTGAGGTGTCATATCACCAGAGTGGTGTGTTGGATTCAAGGTGATCGTTGGGGTCACTAATGAATACGAACGGATTTATTTTCAGCTTGTTGGAAGGATAATATCGAGGTTCGGCTCGGAATCTGCTGTGGTATTAGTCAAAAGGGAAGTGGCTTCATGAATGGTTGATTTGAGAAATGGTTACGGTTTATTGCGTGTTTCATTTATCGTTGGCAGTATATGAAAGTGTTGGAATAAGACCTTAGTTGATAAGAGGTTTTCTACCGGTATTCGGGTGTTGTGGGCAACAGCTGTGAATAGAAGTTAACGTTTCGAGTGTTTGGGTTATGTAGTATATCATATGATTGCACCTGAGGTTGCAGGTATGGGTTATTACAGTTGGTTCGGGCTTATTCTGAGTATAGATGTGAGGTTCTGATCTTGTGTATGATTTCGGGAAGTGCAATGTGGTTCTATGGTCTCTGGACTAGATGGATTGTGAAATTTCAGCTATGTTGTGTTATCGGACCTATGCGAGATAGGGAGACGTGGGATCACCCCCGGGTATATGCTTGGCAAGCTCATTCAGCTATTGGTTGGCTTCTAGGACAACTCTGGGTACGCTCGAGGACGAGTGTTTGTTTAAGTTGGGGAGGATGTGACGACCCGACCCGTCATCTCATGAGAACCGCTTCGTTTCCCCTATTTCCTGCTTCGTTATGCTTCATTATCAGTGTCTTGTGTGAACGAGTTGAATTGGGTTGATTTTTGGAAGGAAATGAGACACTTAGTCTCTTTAAGGAAGGCTTGTTTTGGAAAAGTCAACCGGATGTTGACCTATGAGTTAGAGGGCTCGGATGTGGATTCCAACGATTCGGTTAGCTTCGGGGGGTGATTTGTGACTTAGGAGTGTGATCGGAAGTGATTTTGGAGGTCCGGTGTAGAATTAGGCTTGAATTGGCGAAGTTAGTATTTTGGCGAATTCCGGTTGATAGGTGAGATTTTGATCCGAGGGTCGGAATGGAATTCCGAGAGTTGTTGTAGCTTTGTTAGGTGATTTGGGATGTGTGTGCAAAATTTCAGGTTATTCGGAGGTGATTTGGTTGGGGTTTTGATCTAAATTTGGTGTTTTGATGTTAGTTTTGGTGTTTTGAGAGTGCAACTAAGTTGTGAATGATCATATGTGACGTGTTAGTATGTTCGTATGCGGTCCCGAGGAGCTCGGGTGAGTTTCGGATAGGTTTGGGCTGCGTTCTGCTCGTTTTTCTTATGCTTCGACGTCGTTTCTTCAAGCATAAATGATATCATATTGAACAAATGAGCTCCGATTATTATTTTGAATGAAGCGTTAGATCCGTATAGTAATTACGGACCCGTAGCAAAAAGAATCGTCGAATTTGGACATCGTATGAGGATTATGTGGCCATTTTAACAAGGTTGCCCAGATTTTTAGGTTAATGACGAAATTGCTCCTGACGGCGTATTAAAAACCTGCACTATTTGCAAATCTTAAAACCTACATATCTCCTTCATTATAAGGTCAAATTGAGTGATTCAAAAGCCTAAATTTATTAGAATTTCACAAGGAATCCATTGGGAGCAGTAAAACGCGTGAACAGTATACCTATAATGAGCAGGTCGAGTTTTCTTCCAATTTTTGAACGGGAAGAAGCTTCTGAGGCGATTTTTAAGAGAGAAAATCAGTGGGTATCACAGAGGTAAGTGATTTGATTATTAAAACTCGTTTATGGGTGATTATAGACCATAATCCCAGCCTTTAATTCATGAAAAACAGTAGAAAAATAGGATTTTGGGGCCTGAGATTATGAGACCTTTAGGGGTCGATTTGAGGGGTCAAACGGACTCCGATTTTGGTGTTCTTTATATGTACGGAATCGGGAGAAGATGAAGAACACTTTTCTGTAAAAATTTCTGAGTTTCGAGAAGTGGGCCCGGGGCTTGGGTTTTGTCAATTTCGGGATTATTGATGTTTTTCGATTATTTTCGATTGGGTATTGATCCTATAGCATAATGTGACGTATTCGTTGTGGTTTTGGTCAGATTCGACGCGCGAGGAGGTCGATTTGAGAGGCAAGGGCATAGCGAGCTAGGATTTTGGCCGGCTTGAGGTTAGTAATAGATGTAAATGCTGTGTTGAGGGTTTGAAACCCCGAATTTGCACATTGTAGTGCTATGTTGAGGTGACTTGCACGCCGGATAACGGGCGTGGGGTAGAGCACCGTCGGGGATTGTGACTTGGTCCGTCCCGCTTAATAAAATTACTACCTAATTGATTGAAGCTTAGTGAGATCCTTATAAAAATTGATTAATTGTCTTAATTTGGCCTCGTGCCAACTGATAGAATCCTTCAGGGATTGTTTTTACTGGTTTCTTACCATATTTTCAGATAATTGAACTCAGTCTTAGTATTTAATACTGTTTTGCAAACGCAAACACTGTTTCTCAAAACTTGGAACTTAAATAATATTTCTAATGAAGGTTGGGCTGAATATTTTATATGCTATTGTGCCCGAGGGGCTTATGTGATTCTGGACTGAGTGTGGGATCGGGCTGCGCGCCGCAGCAGTATTATATTGATATCGATATGAGGCTTAGGGCCTAATGGATGCCACGAGATGGCTTGATATTGCGCTTGGGCCGTAAGGGGCCCCTCACGGAGTCTACACACCCCCAGTGAGCGCCGTCGACGATAAATAAATGGCGCGGGCTGCACGCCGCAGCGGGTACTAGAGAGTACCGTACTATTTGTTGCATTTATTAATTGATTGTCATTCATTTACTTATCTGTTGCAGCATCATTGTTTTCATTGGTTTATTGAGTTGATATTATCTGGATTAAACTGCTGTAATAATAGCTTACATTGTGCCTATCCAGGATTTCTTACTCTCAACCCTTATTTATGTTATTACTCTCTGGTTGGAAGTACTCACATTACTCCCTACACCTTGTGTGCAGATCTAGGTGCAACCACTGAGGCTGAGTGAGGATTTCTCTGCCGAGCATCATATCTGGGA
>NW_017687371.1:0-807 GCF_001879085.1 Nicotiana attenuata | reverse complement strand
ATGTGTTCGAGGTATGAGCCTTACAGTATTTTGCAGCAATGCTCTGGGTTTTGATGGCTTGCTTAGCTTGGTCGAGTTAGAGGATTCCGTCCTGGCAGTTTATTATGCAAACGGAATTGAGAGAGTTCTGTCGATTTCTACCGTGGTTGAAGAGGTGCATTTTCTACGAATATGAGAGACATGGAATGTGTAATGATTTTTCTTCTAGATGGGATCAATGGAAGTTCTTGACTAGTTGAGTGCGTAGATGTCTGTGGCTCGGAAGGGAGATAAAAGTTTTCCTGCTATCCTTGGATGGTATGGTATATGCGGTATGTTGTGGAGGATCGAGATTTGCGTGTACGAGGTTTCAGTTCAGTTCTAAAAAGAAGTTCATAAAACTCTTAGGCAACGGGTAGCCTCAGATAATCAAGGAAATGGTGCTGCTAATTGGAAGTGAATTGACGAGAGTATATGTATCAGAAAAAGGGTAATGTGATTAAACTGATGATACTTCGGTAGTATTGCGGCATTTTCTTGTTGGATCAACTGGTGGTATTCGGGTTTGCTTGGTGGCACAGGAAATTTTAAAGTATCTATCGTGGAATGATAGGGTATTTAAGGTGTGGTATGCGTTCGGACGGCAAAATTGGGATCAGGTATGATGATTCGTGTGCTATATGGAGTTGGAGACTGGGAGTTCTCATGTACAGGAGATGTCGTGGTTGTGGATCATGTGTATTCGGCACCGTTTAGCGGCAATCGGGATTTAGAGGCTCGAGTGGATCTTTATTTGCTGGTATGTTAGATTTTGGATGTGATGTTGAA
>NW_017687370.1:0-6125 GCF_001879085.1 Nicotiana attenuata | reverse complement strand
GTTGCCGAAGCTAGGCGAAAGGGAAAGGCAAAGATGGAGGAATCCGATGCCGCACAAGGAATGACTAGGACAGGAAGAATCTATACACCTGAACACCTGGGAGGACCAAGTAAGGATGCCACTGCCAAGCAGCCTGTTATTGAAACAGGGCTAGATGACCGTTGGAGGAAAGTACAAGCAAGGGAGTATTCCGTCATTGATCATTTGAACAAAACCCCAGCTCAGATATCCATCCTGTCACTGTTCCAAAATTCAGAAACACACAAGAACGCTTTGATGAAGGTGTTGAGCGAAGCTTGTGCCCAATAATATCACAAGCGAAGAAATGGCTAACATGGTGGGACAGGTGTTGGAAAGTCACAAAATCAATTTCCACGAGGATGAGTTGGCGCCTAAGGGTTTGAATCACAACAGGGCACTGCATATCACAGTGCTATGTGAAGACTACTTCATTACCAGGGTCCTGATTGATGGAGGATCCAGCCTTAATATTTGCCAATTAACAACACTGAAGAGGTTGGGCAAGGGCCTATACGAGATACGAGAAGGGACCATGAACGTGAAGGCTTTTGATGGGTCTCAAAGAGCTACCATCGGAGAAATTAATCTCTGTCTACAAATGGGGCCCTCGTGGTTCAATGTCGAGTTTCAGGTGCTGGACATATCTGCATCCTACAATTTGTTTCTAGGACGACCATGGATACACGCCGCTGGGGCTGTGGCATCAACCTTGCATCAAGCAGTAAAGTTTGAATGGAGTTATCGGGAGGTGATCATTCACGGGGACGGGAGTAACCCCATTTACACCAGCCAAACCATCCCAGTTATCGAAAACAGAAGGAGCCTAAGAGGGTAAACCTATCATCACATCGAACGTGTCAACGCCGTTGAAAAGGACAAATGGTGGAGCAGCAAAATAGAAAGCATTCTGGCATGGTCCGGGTATGAACCTGGGAAAGGGCTCGGGAAGAATCTCCAGGGTATTACTAAACTGATACAGCTGAAGGGTCATGGTACTACTTTCGGGCTCGGATACCAGTACACATGGCAAGAGTATAAGGATTGGTCGCCTCTGTGGCGTGGACCATATTACCCTCTCGAGCAACCAGTGCCGCATCTAGATCAAGCTTTTCACCAAGTTGACACAATATGGGGAACCGAAGAAGAAGAAGCATTAGCTGGGCTGAGGAATCTGTTCTTGGAAGATGAAGACGTGGACTGCAGTGCAATAATTGAGGAGGGGGAGGAAGAAGGCCTCTTTATTCAGAATGTGGAGAAGGGAACTGTTCTCAGGAACTGGACCGCCACACCATCTCGGGCCCGCCGAGTCCCTGGGTAGCTTGGTATATTTTATTTCTACAGCCATTCTAGGCATTTAAGATTTTCAGTAACTTTGTTTTAAAGACTTATTTGTTTCAAAATAAATGCTCGATTCATCGAGCCGTACTTGTATAGATGTTTTTTCAATTTTAGTCAAATGCATTGCTCATTGCTCTTTATTATTCATTATTATTTTCTACACTTTTTCTTTCTACAGCGTTATTATTACTTTTCCTGATGAACCGGTGACTGTGACATGTAATGAGGCAACGCAATATGAGGATAGTGATTCGGATGAAGAAGACGAGATACCCGAGGAAGTTGTCAGGGAGGTTGAAAACTTTGAGAATAAGCCTAAGTCCAATCCGGACGAAACTGAAGCAGTAAACTTGGGGGTCGCCGAGACCGTTAAGGAGACTCGCATCAGCATTCACTTATCGCCAATAGAGAAGGAAGAGTACATTCATTTCTTAAGGGAGTATGAGGACATTTTTGCATGGTCATATGATGACATGACCGGTTTGAGCACGTCCATAGTGGCTCACAAGTTACCTACCGATCCAATGTGTCCACCAGTGAAGCAGAAACTCAAAAAATTCAAACCAGATATGAGCCTGAAAATCAAGGAGGAAGTTACTAAGCAGATCAAAGCCAAAGTTCTCAGGGTGGTTAAGTACCCAACCCGGTTAGCCAACATTGTGCCAGTTCCGAAGAAAGATGGGAAAGTCAGAGTATGTGTTGACTATCGAGATTTAAACAGAGCAAGTTCCAAGAACAACTTTCCACTGCCAAAAATACACATATTGATCAACAACTATGCCAAACATGAATTCCAATCCTTTGTAGATTGCTTCGCGGGTTATCACCAGATCTGGATGGATGAAGAAGATGCAGAGAAAACAGCTTGCATTACACTATGGGGGGGGGGGTATATTACTACAAGATGATGCCATTTGGTCTAAAGAATGCTGGGCTACTTACATGAGAGCCATGAAAACCATCTTCCATGATATGATACATAAAGAAATAGAGGTGTATGTGGACGATGTCATTATCAAATCCAAGAGGGTCGCAGATCACATAGCAGACTTGAGAAAGTTCTTCGACAGGCTGAGGAGGTACAACTTGAAACTGAACCTCGCAAAGTGTGCATTCGGGGTTCCCGCAGGAAAGTTACTGGGATTCATTGTCAATCGTCAAGGGATCCAGCTAGATCCATCTAAAGTCAAGGCTATTCAGGAGTTACCGCCGCCTAGGAGCAAAAAGGACGTGATGAGCTTCCTAGGGCGTCTCAACTATATTAGCCGCTTCATAGCACAGTCCACAGTCATATGTGAACCCATCTTCAAGATATTGAGAAAAAATGCCGAGACAAGCTTGGCCGAAGACTGTCAGAAAGCTTTTGACAAAATCAAGGAATACCTGTCCACACCACCGGTCTTGGTCCCGCCAGAGCCGGGACGGTCTTTGCTACTCTATCTATCTGTATTGGATGGAGCCTTCGGATGCGTTCTGGGACAACATGATGAGACAGGGAGAAAGGAGCAAGCCATATACTGCTTGAGTAAGAAGTTCACACCTTACGAAGCACGATACTCTCTGCTGGAATGCACGTGTTGTGCTTTGACTTGGACGACCCAGAAGTTGAGGAATTACTTCTGTGCCTATACCACATACCTCATATCCAGGATGGACCCTTTGAAGTATATATTTCAGAAACCCATGCCGACCGGGAAGTTGGCGAAATGGCAGATACTGTTGAGTGAGTTCGATATCGTCTACGTAACTTAAAAGGCGGTCAAAGGACAAGCATTGGCAGATCATCTTGCTGAAAACCCGGTGGGAGGAGAATACGAGCCCTTGAAAATGTATATTCCTGATGAAGACGTGTCGTTCGTAGGAGAGGACATTACCGAAGCGTATGACGGTTGGAGGATGTTCTTTGACGGAGCTGCAAATTTCAAAGGAGTAGGCATTGGAGCAGTTTTTGTATCAGAAACGGGTCAACATTATTCGATATCTGCTAAACTTAGATTTTCCTGCACCAACAACATGGCGGAGTATGAGGCCTGCATACTAGGACACAGCATGGCAATCGACATGAACATTCAGGAGCTGCTGGTAATCGGTGATTCAGATTTGCTTGTGCACCAGGTACAAGGAGAGTGGGCCACCAAGAATTCCAATATATTGCCATATCTGCACCATGTGCAGGAATTGAGAAAGAGGTTCACAAAGATAGAGTTTCGGCATGTACCCCGAATCCAGAACGAGTTTGCCTATGCATTGGCCACCTTGTCATCTATGATACAGCATCCGGACAAGAATTTCATTGATCCAATCCCAGTAAAAGTCCATAATCAACCGGCTTATTGTGCCCATGTTGAGGAAGAAACAGATGGAAAACCTTGGTTCCACGACATCAAGGAATATTTGGCAAAAGAAGAATATCTGGAGCATGCAAACCACACTCAGAAACGCACACTCCGGAGATTGTCCAATCACTTCTTCCACAGCGGAGGAAACTTGTATAGAAGAACTCCTGATTTGGGATTACTAACATGTGTTGACGCAAAGGAAGCCTCTAACCTACTCGAGGAGATACATGCTGGGACCTGCGGCCCGCATATGAATGGTTTTGTCTTGGCCAAGAAGATACTCAGGGCTGGTTACTTTTGGAGGACCATGGAGACAGATTGCGTCCAGTATGTCCGCAAATGCTACTAGTGTCAAGTGCATGCCGATATGATAAAAGTGCCGCCGAATGAGCTCAATGCAACAAGCTCACCTTGGCCATTCGCCGCTTGGGGAATGGATGGCATCGGTCCGATCGAGCCCACTGCTTCAAACGGACATAGGTTTATTTAAGTGGCCATTGATTACTTCACAAAATGGGTAGAGGGTGCATCTTACAAAGCTGTAACCAAGAAAGTCGTCGCAGATTTTGTCAAAGATCGTATTGTTTGCCGATTCGGAGTTCCCGAGTCCATTGTTACTGATAATGCTGCCTATCTCAACAGTGATCTGATGAAAGCCATGTGTGAAACTTTCAAATCAAGCACAAGAATTGCACAGCCTATTGGCCTCAGATGAATGGAGCCGTAGAAGCCGCCAACAAAAACATCAAGAAGATACTACGGAAGATGGTAGAAACACAAACAATGGCACGAGAAACTACCCTTTGCTCTGTTGGGATACCGCACCACGGTTCGCACATTAACCGGGGCGACTCCCTACATGCTGGTTTACGGCACCGAAGCTGTCATCCCAACCGAGGTAGAGATTCCTTCTTTAAGGATTATAAAGGAAATCGAACTCAGCGATGCAGAATGGATAAGGAGCCACTATGAACAATTGGCCCTTATCGATGGAAAAAGGATGAATGCAGTATGTCACGGTCAACTTTATCAGAACAGAATGTCTAGAGCTTTCAAAAAAAGGGTCAAACCAAGACAATTTGCACCAGGACAGCTGGTACTGAAGAAGATCTTCCCACATCAAGATGAAGCCAAATGGAAATTCTCTCCCCAACTGGCAAGGTCCTTACATGGTTCACAGGGTGCTGACAGGAGGAGCTCTTATACTTGCAGAAATGGACGGAGAAATCTGGCCAAAACCAATCAATTCAGACGTAGTCAAAAGATATTATGCTTAGATTATTTACATTTACTCATCTGATGTAATTGAACTACGCTTGACCTGATTCCCATTTAAGAGGGGATACGTAGGCAGCCATATGGGTTCGGTCATATCATAATAAAATTTCCATTTCCCCCAAGATCATAAACTGGGGCAGAATTTTGAGGAGGACCCTCAAAATTCCGGAGCAAGTCCAGCCAACGCCATCGCATGCCGGAAAGTCAGAAATTGGTTAAGAAACTGGGACAGAATTTTGAGAAGAATTCTCAAAATTCCGAAGAAGGTTCAACAAGACTCGTTACTCGCAAGCGGACGAATGATCATCTACCAAACTGGGGCAGAATTTTGAGGAGGACCCTCAAAATTCTAACATAAGAAAGCTGCAGTGTCTCTGAAATGTGTTACAGTCACTAGTTCATCTAAAATACCTAAATAACTCTATTTTTATCAATAATTGCATATTTTCGAAAAAGTCCATTTCCGTATCAGTCAGGTGTTAGCCAGGGAAACTCGAAAAGGCCTCCAGAACGGAGCAAAGCAAGGCCAGCGGACAAAAGCACGAACCAACCTCCCCCTCACAAAACTTATAATTTTTCTTTGAACGCAGTTACATCTGACGTAGCAATAACGTCCGCAAATATATACACGTAACAAGATCACTATCAATCATGCCATCAGACACCGAATATATCTCCAGCTGAGACATATACTACTCTTATTTGTTGTTCGCTCTTTGCATGGGACTAAGCCCTGTCCCGCATAATTGCATGAGGCTAATCCTTGCCTCCACATATGCATGAGGCTAATCCTTGCCTCCCTAATCGCATGAGGCTAATCCCTGCCTCCATACCTGCATGAGGCTAATCCTTGCCTCCTCAATTGCATGAGGCCAATCCTTGCCTCCCCATAATTGCATGAGGCTAGCTAATCCCTGCCTCCATACCTACATGAGGCTAATCCTTGCCTCCCCAATTGCATGAGGCTAATCCTTGCATCCCCATCTGCCTGAGGCTAATCCTTGCCTCCATAATTGCATGAGGCTAATCCTTGCCTCCCTACCTGCATGAGGCTAATCCCTGCCTCCATAATTGCATGAGGCTAATCCCTGCCTCCATATTTGCATGAGGCTAATCCTTGCCTCCCTATCTACATGAGGCTAATCCTTG
>NW_017687369.1:4653-6126 GCF_001879085.1 Nicotiana attenuata | reverse complement strand
GTAACTCTCCATCATATGAATTATATCATGCCATCTATGTGGTACAGTCAGTCCTGGTTTCATCACCTTTATCAATGCTTTAAGGGAGTCTGAGACTTGATATATGACTCTATTGATTGATACTGCATTCCCATATTTGATACTGTTTCTCCTCTTCCATAATTCCCAAACAATACATGATGGAAGAGCTTGCATAATTGGCTTAAGTCTAGGTACTACATTTGCAGTCCAGCACTTAGTAATTGCTTGGTGAAAATTCAACCCTTCTACTGAAATTCCAGCTCTACCTAGGAAATATTTCCAAACTATCTTTGCTGCATTTGATGTATAGAATAGATGTCCCATTGTTTCTTCCTGTGGTTCAGCACAACACCAACATCTAGATGCCATCAAATATCCTATTCTTCTCATAAAATCATCCAGGGGTAGTTTAGCTTTCCAGACTTTCCACATGAAGAAAGAGATTTTAAATGGTAGACTTTTCACCCATATCATGTTATAAGCTCTCGTAGGGTGTTCCCTCCTTCTCAGATAGTTCCATGCTGATTTAACACTGAAATTACCTTTTGTATCTAACATCCAGAAAGGTGTGTCCAGTTCATTTGATCTAACTGGTGGCTTAACCTTTTCTATAATGTGTTCTGCATATTCCTCAGGTAGAACTTGTAGAAGCCTTTCAACATTCCACTGCCCTTCCTCCAACAGCTCATTAACATTATTAATCTGTTCATCTATTCCAAAGTTATCAGGCATTAAAAAATACAGAGCTCCCAGTCCTGTCCAATTGTCAAACCAAAATAGAGATGATCCCATTTTAGGTTGCCAAACTATTAGGTGTTCAATCAAGTCCCTGCATTCAATCATTCTCCTCCAAATGTGAGAGCCCTCCCTCCAAGGTACTACAACTGCATTCAACTTTTTGCAGTATTTTTGGCTCATGAATGAGCTCCAAAGACTTGGTTTAGTTCTGAACTTCCACCACAGCTTGCAGAACAAAGCTTTGGCTACATCATGCAAGTTTCTGAATCCAATGCCTCCTTCTTCACATGGCATGCATAAGGTATTCCATGATGCCCAATGCCTGCTATTACCACCCACAGAACTACTCCAAAAGAATTGAGCAAAAATCTTATGTAGTCTATTAATAACATAACTAGGTGGATTTACAGCAGATAAGAGATGTATGGGCATTGTTTGTAACACATTAGAAATTAGGACTGCTCTCCCTCCAATTGATAACAATTTACCCTTCCAACTCTGAAGTTTGTCTAACACTTTTGTAATCATGCTCTGGTAATACTCCATCTTCCTCCTTGCATAGAATATAGGACATCCCAGATAAGTAAGAGGAAACTCCTGCCTCCCAATACCTGTGATCATTTCAACTTTTCTAAATACCTCCTCCTCTACTAAGTGATGCATGTATATTGCTGACTTTCCTTTGTTAACCAGTTGCCCAGAAGCTTTCTCATA
>NW_017687369.1:0-849 GCF_001879085.1 Nicotiana attenuata | reverse complement strand
CACCCTTAATACCAACATTTGAATTTGGAACAATGCGACATATTTCATTAAGATCAGGCCAACCATAGAAAATTTACAAACCACTGCATATTGTAAACCTTCAATTTGATTCATACGCTCAACTTCTGCTTCTGTAAAACAGATTGTAGGCTGGCCTTGAAAGAATTGTGCACGACGTAACGTAATAGGCTCAATATTAGGATTTCGTTCATGACTGCCAGTAGCTTTCGTAACTGGGCGCACAGCATTAGCATAATTCATAGGTTGCGGACTGTTATTGGTTGTCGTGGGGGGCTGGGTAGTTGTTGGGGGTGGTTGGGTAGGCTGCCCAGACACTGGTGGTGGCTGGCCGCCGGCCAGCGAGGCCATAAGCGAACAAAACAAACTTTCTCTCTCTAGTCGCCTGTTTTCTAGAGAGAAGGCAGAGAAAATTTTTTTTTTTTAAGCAATCCACTAGGCATAGCCTAGGGCTAGTTTTTATTTATAAATAAAACAAACAAGCACAGTGTCATGAAATCCTAATGGATGTACGAAAAGGAAATAAAATTCTACATAGAACCTATTATCAAAATTGAGCATTATACTCATAATTGATATCACATAAATCTAATAAGCATTGCATAAAACTAGCCCAATGAAAATCTCCTGAAAAGCCCAAATAGCCATTGTCCACTGTTGAGTATGCAGAAACAGCCACTGTCCAATGTAAAATCTCCTGATTTGCACAAATAACCACGATTGCACCTCCAGCCCCATAATTGCTGAAATAACCATAGCCTCCAGATTTCCTCCTCTGATTTACACAAACAGCCTCCAGCTCCAGCATTGCCGAAATAGCCATAGCCACCA
>NW_017687368.1:3328-6126 GCF_001879085.1 Nicotiana attenuata | reverse complement strand
GCCAACAAGTTCAACTACGGTTAAACCGGGACTCAGGCTACGCGCCTTCGCCAACAAGTTCAACTACGGTTAAACCGGGACTCAGGCTACGCGCCTTCTCCAACAAGTTCAACTACGGTTGAACCAAGTCAGGCTATGCGCCTTCAAAAACAAGTTCAACTACGGTCGAACCGGGACTCAGGCTACGCGCCTTCGCCAACAAGTTCAACTACGGTTGAACCAAGTCAGGCTATGCGCCTTCAAAAACAAGTTCAACTACGGTTGAACCGGGACTCAGGCTACGCGCCTTCGCCAACAAGTTCAACTACGGTTGAACCAAGTCAGGCTGTGCGCCTTCACAAAAAAGTTCAACTACGGTTGAACCAACTCAGGCTATGCGCCTTCACCAAAAAGTTCAATTACGGTTGAACCAAGACAGGCTACGTGCCTTCGCCATCAAATTTAACAAAGTCCAACAACAGTCGAACTGGGACTCAGGCTATGTGCCTTCGTCATTAAATCCAACGAGCTCGACCTCGCTCGAACTACAAGGATGGACGCCTTCGTCCTCAACTTTAGCAAGTTCAACCACAGTTGAACCGAGACTCAGGCCAAACGCCTTCATTTGTGAAAGCAAAGCCCGACCTCCAACAAATCAAAGCGCAGGATAGGCACCCTCGCCATTTCAAGTAAGTTCCCCAACTCGAATTAAGATTCGGGCCACGTAAAGTTCGGCCCCGGTCAAACTACGAGGCTGCGTTTTTTACTATCACGACCGGTAGTTCGACCGCGCCCGAACTGGGACTAAGGCTAAGCGCCGCTATCGCCAAGTAACGGCCAAGGCTCGCCCGCACCGAGCTGAAAAAGCAAGGCCATCAACTATATTATGGCTAGGGCCATCGCCGCCAACGGTCGACCTAGATTCGACTACGGTGAAGTAAACGACCCGACGACGGTCGAAGTTGCCTCCATGGCTAAGGCCGTCGATTCTATCACGACTAAAGTCGCCGATTTAAATTCGACTAGGGCCGCCAACGTAAAGGGTCAACAAAAAGCGCAACAAAAACTCTAAAGAACAAAAGAAAAACAGTGACAAAAAACAAGCACAAGGCAGGCAATGGAAAAGAAAATGTATATTTACAAAGTCAATTGCGGGTCATCCCCGCTTACACCCGGCCAAGGTCGATCAATACAAGAAATTAAAAAAAATAATAATAATACAAGAAACGCCTAAAACGCCAAGCGACGAACAAGACGAGAAAAAATGCATAATCTTTTTACTCGGTGCCGTCTGCGCCACCGTCTGCACCAGCGTCAGCCTCTAGCGTCGCCGTGTCAAAACCACAATCGACACGTGCCTCACGAGCCTTCTGACGTGCCCCCTCGAAAGCAGCCTCGGTCACGACTCCAGCCTCCCACAAACTCTTATATACATCACGTTGGGCCTCGGCAAAGACCCAAAGTTCCCGAGCCTGGCTGGAAGAAGCGGCCTGATCCCGTAGCCGCTGATTCTCTTCTTCTAAGGCTGTGATCCGGTCCGCCAAGACCTGGGCGTCCTGCTCAAAGACACCAATCCGCTCCTCGAGACTCGCCTCTCTAAAGGCCGCAGCATCCCTTTCCAATGCCCGTTGGAATTCATGCACGCGGATAGCCTCCTCCAACGCCCCGGCCCTCGACGAAGCATCCCTCACTTGAAGCTTCAATGCCGCGACCTCACCCTCCAACGCGGTCACTTTCCCGCTCCATGCCGCAGCGGCCTCCGCCGCCTTGGCCTCGCCCCGGCGTTCGCACTCAGCTGCGACCCTCTTCACCGCTTCGAGCTCCTCATCCTTTCGGCGGAGCTGCTCCTCGAGAGCACTCGTCCGGCCAAGTATTTGCTGCATCTGAAGCTCCCGCCTCGCCAGCTCTTCGACCAAGGCCCGACTGCGAGGATCATTACTCAAGCGCATGCGCAACTCTCGGCACTGATCTCGGTAGCGGCGATACTTCTCCAGCGCCCGCAAAAATATCCCCGAGCGGACCTTGGCTCGACGGATACTCTCCACCTCCAACAGATAAGACTGCAAAGCAAAGACAACGATTAGAATAAAAGAATAAACCTAAGGCAAAGAAGAAGCGAACCGACGTAACAGTACATACCCTCAAGCCCATCACGGCTACTTCATTCATCAGCCCGATATCCGTAACGCCCCTCAGCGACGCATTCTCGGCCTCCGAGCATAGCGGCTCGAACTGCGGCACCAAGCTTTCCCCTTAGAGCAATAAGTTTAGTTCCTTGGGAACCTCGATAAAGCGAGATCGCCCCTCTGCGCGCACCGCTGAATTGGTGGAGCCTTCCTGGAACATACGGACGTCGTCGGGATCCAGGTCGGATTCAGACTCATCCTCACCCGCATCAGTAGCCGCTGAGGAGCTACCTCCCGTCTCAGCGACTGGAACCACCAATTGAGTCGCCAGAAGCGACGATATCATCACGGCCTAAGCCAACCGGGGCAACCCCCATTGATTGTCCGCCCTTGAGGGCAGGCGCCGCAGCCGCATTCCTCTCCGCGTCCGCCGGCGGGGAGTCCAAATTAATTACTACGGGAGGAGCCGGCGCGAACGCGACCCTACGCCTTATCAACGGCCTCTCCTCCTCCCCGTCTGATGACGATTCCGCTCTAGGGCGCGCAACCCCCGATGGCCCCTCGTCCCGAAGTAGGGTCCGTGATGGAGAAGAAACTGCTAAAGACTCGACTGATGCCGCCCTCGGTGTTGAGCACGACACCGGCGCTGCAGTAAGCCGAGCAACTGCACCAGGCCGACGGAAGGCCAGCTGA
>NW_017687368.1:0-444 GCF_001879085.1 Nicotiana attenuata | reverse complement strand
TTCACCATAAGTCCAACTACGGTTGAACCAAGTCAGGCTATGCGCCTTCAAAAACAAGTTCAACTACGGTTGAACCGGGACTCAGGCTACGCGCCTTCGCCAACAAGTTCAACTACGGTTGAACCAACTCAGGCTATGCTCCTTCACCAAAAAGACAGGCTACGTGCCTTTGCCATCAAATTTAACAAAGTCCAACAACAGTCGAACTGGGACTCAGGCTATGTGCCTTCGTCATTAAATCCAACGAGCTCGACCTCGCTCGAACTACAAGGATGGACGCCTTCGTCCTCAACTTTAGCAAGTTCAACCACAATTGAACCTAGATTAGGCCAAACGCCTTCATCTGTGAAAGCAAAGCCCGACCTCCAACAAATCAAAGCGCAGGATAGGCACCCTCGCCATTTCAAGTAAGTTCCCCAACTCGAATTAAGATTCAGGCCACGT
>NW_017687367.1:3860-6126 GCF_001879085.1 Nicotiana attenuata | reverse complement strand
TTTTTTTTTTATTGCAATTGGTACTTGTCTTGTCAATATGCCTTTATTTTAGTACTAGGTGGGAATAGCACGGCCCAACATGCAAAACAAAGGATGAATACAGACAACAGTTACGTTCTTCTACAGTTTAAAGATAAACCAATTAATCTCTTAGCTTCATTTTCGTCATCGTCATATTATTATCTTCTCTTCTTGTCCCACAATAAGACAGATGAGACCAACTTCATCTTTTCTTTTTTCTCCTTTTATTTTCCAGTCGAAATATATATAGTACCACAACATTTCTTTTCTGAAAGTATTGGTATTAAATTATTTTGAAATAGTGGAGCAAGAAGAACAACAAGCAATTTAAATTAAAGAAAATTGGGAGATTTTGGATTACTTAACAGATCATAATTTTAAAAGTTTACTGATGGTAGGGGTAAATTTGGCTAGATAGTATAACGGTAGGGGTAAGTTTGATATATATTGCTTGTGCTTAAGTTGTTGGCTTGAGCTTATTTCATACCATTGTTGTTTTGGAATAGCTATACTGTTTGGTACATCATTTTGCTTAATGTTGTCTCATGTTCATTTACTGTATCTTCCCCGTTGATCATGAAAATTGCAAAGTGTTAACTGAATCATGAAGTGAAGGGATCTTGTTAGTTACAATTAATTTTCCATGCCGTAATCGCGTTACTTCCAGCTGGATGAAAACACTTTCGGGCTTATGGGATTAATAATTTAATTGGTTGTATTAGTTGTTTTATGATTTGAATGTCATTAGTCTTACTAGAACTCTCTGTCGCAATTTCATTAAAGCCTTTGATGATATCATTTTAATCAAGTGAACTTGGAGTCTACTTTTAAAGCATGATTTGTTCTCCTTTCCCATTCATTCAATGTGAGTTTACTGTTTGATATGTGAATTGACAAATATTTAAAGAAGACTCTGTAGATTTAAACTTTAGAAATTAACAGGATAAGGATTTGATAAGGAATTAAGGCTATAAAAAATCTTTTAGTGGCTTCTCCTAATGTTTTGGTTCATTTAATTTGATTCTGTTATTTTACGATGCCTATTCATTTAGCTTTCATTGAATGGCCTGAGTGATTATTTCCCAGATTGTGGCTTCAATTTAGATATAAAAAAAAAATTAACATCGTAGCTTGCTTTAGGCGCGATTAATAAACCATTGTGACTATGGGCACGGTTCCCGTGACATAGTTACGATGCCTAATTCCTAAACTCGGGTGTGCATTTCATGTGACCCAACTCCAATTCTCAACAACGTTAATTAAAATGTGTGGTGGATCGCGGGTGCATTTCATGTGACGTGGTTCAAGTCGTGTTTTAAATAACGTTGAATCTTCCTAAAAATAATTAAAAGTGGTTTAATAAGTTAAAATGTACTATAGGCTAAAACATGTATTAAAATCAGATAATAGGCCAACTATAATAGTTTAAGCAATCGTGCTAGAACCACGGAATCCGGGAATGCCTAACACCTTCTCCCGGGTTAACAAAATTCCTTATTCAGAATTTCTGGTTCGCAGATTTCAAAAGGAAAGTCGAATTTTCCTCGATTTGGGATTTAAAATAAACCGGTGACTTGGGACACCAATAAAACATTCCAAGTGGCGACTCTAAATTAAATCAAATAATTCCATTTCGAATAATGTCACTTTAATTGAAAAAACTCCCTTACATCACCCTCGGGTGTGTAAAAAGGAGGTGTGACAGCTCTGGCGACTCCGCTGGGGACAAGAACCCAGAACTTTTGGTTCAGGGTTCAAGAATTCGAGCTTAGAATAACTGTTATACTTGGCTTTATTTATTATCTGATTTTTACATGTTTGAACCTAATGTGCTAAATGTCGCTTTTTACCGCTTTGATATTGTTGAACTGTATATAAATTGTTACGAAACCCTCTCCTCCTTGAGTCTTCTAAATCATCTGGGAAGTGTGCACTTCAAGTGACTTCTTTTCTGTTAGAGTCATATCCAATTTTAGAACGAGGTTCAGACAAGTTGCAAAGCTGGTGAAGCTTCTGTATTTCCGGTACGCTGCCCCCCCTTGGCTCGAGCTGTCCGCTCGGGTAAGCCAGGTCTAGAACAATACACCCAGGGTTTTAAACGTAGTATAACAAAGCCTCATGCCGGATCCCTAGTAGGAACGCTTGTTTGCATCACGTGCATTTGACTTAGGGGACTCAACACAGGGGTTGGGTCCGTCTAGGACAGGTGTACCCGAAATCAAAAGACCATCCTGATGCATCTTAC
>NW_017687367.1:0-928 GCF_001879085.1 Nicotiana attenuata | reverse complement strand
AAATGGGAGCGGGTGGTACGCCTACCACAAGGTATGAGAAATGGGATCAGGTTGCACGCCTGCAACGAGAGGTGGACCGAGAGTGAAATCTGCCTTTGTTTTCCTTATTCTTGTTAGAAGTTAAATTTTGGTTTCTTGATAATTTTCTTGAGATTCTGTTTTATCTGTTATTCCCCGAAGCATGTTTCCCCTTCCCAGCATTAGTTGTTTGTTCTAGTTTATTTTTCCGCTGTATATGAACATATAACTGCACAGGTTTATCTGGAGTCTGGTCCTAGCCTCGTCACTACCTCGCCAGGGTTAGGCCAGGCACTTACCAGCACATGGGGTCGGTTGTGCTGATACTACACTCTGCACTCTTTTGTGCAGACCCCAGTGTTGTAGACTTTGGAGCGCAGTGGGATTTGCTGATTCTTGCTCATCAGGCGACCCGAGGTAGTCCTACAGGCGTCCGTAGGCCTTGGCGTCTCCTTCCATCTACTATCCCTATTTCTTTCGTGTATTTCTAGAGACAGAGTTGCATTTATTTCTCTCAGACCTTTATTTGTAGTATTCTTAGACCGTCTGTGATACTGTGACACCAGTTCAGGGTAGTCGAGACTCAAACAGTTGTATTCGATATTCACGTTCAGATAGCTTATTGTTTCTTTCTTCCGCTTATGCTAAATTCCGCTGTTTAAATGTTATTATTTCAAAATTGTCAATGAAAATAAATGGGTAAAAAGGTAACTTGTGCAATTAATTGGCTTGCCTAGCTCGTATTAGTAGGCGCCATCACGACTCCCGAAGGTGGGAATCTGGATCGTGACAAGTTGGTATCAGAGCTCTAGGTTACATGGGTTTTCACAGTTCACAGACAAGCTTAGTAGAGTCTGAGGGATCGGTACGGAGACGTCTATATTTATACTCCAGAGGCTACAGAGTTAGG
>NW_017687366.1:0-6126 GCF_001879085.1 Nicotiana attenuata | reverse complement strand
CAAAAGACACCCATTCGACAAAGGTGGCTCTGCCACTTAATCATTCTACTGAGTGATCAATAAAGTGGATGCAAACCTTATCGCAGACAAAAGGATTCACATTAAAAAAATACTGGGCATTTTTTTTCTTTTCCCCTAACACCGTTTAAAAATACACAACCAAACAACCTAAAATTTATTTTTTAAAGGAAGATGCATACCAAATTGTTAAATTTGCTAGTAGTAGCAATACTAATTAAAATCACTCGTAGCCACATCATTGTTAGAATCGAAAAAGTCAGTCGTCATGCGAAAACTAATAAAGCAATACTTAAACGATGCAAAAATCAGACAATAAAAGAGAAATATACCAAAAAAGGCACGCACAAACATTTAATGTGGTTCGTTCAATTGACCTACGTCCACGACAGAGATGAGCAATCCACCATATAAAAAGAGATATCGAGAGAACAACCTTATGAAAAGGCAAACACAAGTGACACACTAACACTTGTCCCGTAAAGTTTTCCCCTTAAACACGATTCTCAAACCCCATATGGCTACATTGTGGATGCTACTGAATGAGAATGAAGGATCCTTAATTTATAGAAGTTCAAACCTTTTCCTGCATGAAAAAGGTTTAGCCAAATATGGGAGATTTATCTTTCCTTCTAAGAATAGGAAAATCCAATTATGGTAAACATGTTTTACCTTTCTTCAAAAAACTGGAAAACCAATATGGTAGAAATCAGGGNGCAACATATTCACTGAATTTTCATGGAAAATTTATCTTGTTCTCACTTCTGATATTAGTAGTAAAGTTTAGAAGGAATTCATGGTGAAACTAATAATTCTTATGTTACTTCCAAATGACAGTGTTTTCCTTTAAGTTTCAGTGGTACTTGCCTTTAAGTTTCGATGGTACTTTCTTTTCACACATGATTCATATGCGCACAAACTAAAAATACCCAAAAGTCATAGATATTTGTGTGGCTATATAAAAAGAAAAGTGCATCACATATATAGTAACAGATAGGGTTGGTTTTTATAAGCAGTTCCTGATCTGCCACTTCATAGTAAGATAGATTGATAACATTTACTAAAAGAATATCTGCAAAACCTTGTACTCAGACTTGATAGCTACATCCGTTAAACTTGAAGAACTAATTCAACCGAAGTCAACAAGTGAAAAGCATTCTAACCAAATGGTCTGACAAACAAAATTAGTATGCATACTTTTATATGTGAGAGAATATAGACCTGGTTTATTACCGATAATAGACTTAACAATCATTTGGACATATAAGAATAAGCTTATAGAAAAGCCAGAGTACCTCATACATCAATAAGGAGGCATCACTTTCTTAGGACTCAGTAATACTTACGATTTCTCATCTCCGAATTTCCACCATTCTGGCTCATACCATGCCCTTCCCTCTCCTCCAACTACTTCACATAGGGCTTGAAACTGAAAGATAATGAAACAAACAAGTTTAAATCTCACATAGGGCCAAATAACCAAAAGAAAACATATAAAATTTCTATCAATGAGTACATAAGTCTCTGTACCCATTCCAATATTCGGGTAATACTCTCATATGTTCCAAAATTCTTGACTTTCCTATTTTTAAAACTCAGACTAAACGACTTTAAGTAATATGTAAAAATGAATATTTTTGTCATATGAAAATGAGGATAACTACAACTATATATTTTCTAAAAATAAAAAGATGCTAGTAACAGGTTAAACAATTGCTTTAAACGATTTAGTTATGAAAAGTAGACAAATTGAGAGTATATTTATTTTTCAAATTTAACTGTGAAGTGACCAATTTCATTCCAAGTTTGCACTGGAAAATATTATTTTGCTGAAATACTGTAATGAAAGAAATTTACTAATTTCCAAGCATCCTTCTTCTAAAAAGACTTTATGAGAAAGAAACATTACCACAAGGAAATCTAGTTTACCTTACAATAATGCCATGGTAACATAAAAGGAAAAATTACAACAACAACAACGATCCAGTAAAATCCCACTAGTAGGGTCTGGGGAGGGTAGTGTGTACGCAGACCTTACCCCTACACCGAGGAGTAGAGAGGTTGTTTCCGAATGACCCTCGACATAAAAGGAAAAATTTCTCCAACAAAAATCTCCGTGAAATACAAATTGTAATCTATATACAAATGATTCACCATCACTGCTCTATTTTCATCCGGGAAAAAAGAAGCGAATTCTCCTACAATGAAATGAAGGTAATTATTGGTATATAAACTGTACTTACCATGTCCAAATTAAATGCATTTTCAGCGTGTATCTGATAAAATGGGAATAACCTGAGTTAGCTAACTATGGTTAAAGCTAGTGGTTATATTGTTGTTAGGCAGTTAGTAAAGTAGTTAATTATTGTTAATAGCAGTCAGTAGTTTGATTAGAGAATGACAGCTGTCATTAGCTGTACTATTACAGTGTAAATGTATATTAACACAATGATAGTGGAATAGAAGATTAGAGTTCATTTTACACATTCAGCTCCAGTTCTTCTTCTTTCATCTCTGCATTTCTACACCATATCCTCCATTGATGAATGCTCAACCTAAAGTTGTTAGCAGGATTAACTAGATCCACTGATTTTGACATAGTATCAGAGCCACGCGGCCATTAGTTTGGTCTTATCATCTTCATTTTCGTTTCCTCGAAGCTATTTTGGAAGCTCAACAATGGCGGCATTCGACAATACTAAATCGGAGAAATTAGGTCACAATCATCCACTTTTTCTGAATTCAAATGATAATTTAGGAGCTGTATTGATCTCGTTGCAGTTGAAAGGACCGGAAAATTACTCCGTGTGGAGCCGGGCAATGAGAATTGCAATCGTAGGCTGGAATAAGCTAGGATTTATTGATGGCACATGCAAAAAAGGAGAATTACGGTCCGAATCTCGTTGATCTCTAGGAGCTCTATAATGCAATTGGTTTGTCTTGGTTGATGAATTGTGTTTCACCAAAATTGTTGAGTGGAATGGTGTATTCATCTAATGCTAATGCCGTTTGCGATGATCTGAAGGAAAATAAGGTGGATTGTTCAAGAATTTTTCAGATTCACAGAGAAATTGCCACTGCCAGGCAGGGCACTAGCTCAATTTCAGCCTATTTCTCAAAATTGAGAGTGCTTTGGGCAGAATTTGATAGTTTGGCACCAATTCCTGATAGTGACACAACCAATTCTCGTGAATTTGCTCAGTTTATGGCGCATCAAAAGCTTCTGCAATTTCTAATGGGACTCAATGAATCATATGAGTAAGCTAGGAGTCAACTGCTCATAATGGTGCATGCGCCTACTGTTAACAAAGCATATTCTATGCTTATAGAAAGGAGAGCCAAAGTAACATGACAAACACTTCATCTGTAGCAGATAATGCAGATATTACAGCACTTATGATGGAAAAAAGAGGCTTTAATCAGAAGCCTAAGAGAAACTACAATGTGTTTTGTGACTATTGCAAAATGAAAGGTCACACTCGTGAAGGTTGCTACAAAATCATAGGATACCCTGCAGATTTCAAATATAAGAAGAGACAAAATTTTGTTGTAGCTCATAATGCTCTTACTAGAGATGACAGAAAATATGATGCAAAGGAGGGAAAACAGAGCAGTGGTGATGACAATGGAATAGAACAGTTGATAGGGCCTTATTTCACACCTGAGCAGTACTCTCAGATCCTGAAGCTACTCAAACAGGACAACACTGGAGAATTATCAGCTAACATGGCAGGTACTGATGAAGTATCAGCAAACATGGCAGGTAATGATAATGCCTTTTTAGTAGATATGCAGAAGAAGGATTGGATTGTTGACTCTGGAGCCACAAATCATATGATCTCAGACTTAAATGTGCTAGAAACCAAAACTAAACTAGAACCTCAGGAACAACAAAGAGTACATTTACCAAATGGAGGAACCACTGCTGTAACACACATTGGTTCATGTAGTTTCAATGGCATAGAGATTTTAGACAATGTCCTATATATACCAGACTTCAAATACAATTTGCTGTCTGTTTCTAAGCTCACAAAGGCATTACAATGCTCAGTCACCTTCTTTCCACATTTTTGCATGTTCCAGGACCTTTATAGTGGGAGGATCAGAGGGATTGGTAGAGAAAGAGGTGATCTCTACTTGTTTCCTCAAAACTATACTAAAAGGACCACTGCTGAAAGTAAAAGCTTGGCTGCAGTAAAGGAGAAAGTAGATATTGATCTTTGGCATAGAAGATTTTGACATGAATCAGTTGGAGCAATAAAGCAAATGTTGGGACTGTCTCAAGAACAGTGTAAAAAGGCATAAGAAAATTGTGTAATCTGTCCATTAGCAAGACATGTTAGATTGCCTTTCAATAATAGCACAAGCAAAACTTCTGAAGTTTTTCATTTGTTGCACATTGATGTATGGGGTCCCTACAATGTTCAAACTTACAATGAAAATAGATTTTTTCTAACAATACACAGTATACATCCCCGAACCGAAAGGCAACACTAGAACCGCTGCTGTAGTCAAAGCTGTCTTGAGCTTCTGAAAGCTCGCCTCACAATCATCGGACCAATGGAAAGGAGCAACCTTCTGGTTCAATCTAGTCAAAGGTGCTGCAATGGATGAAAAGCCCTGCACAAACCGACGATAATAACCTGCTAGCCCCAGAAAACTCCTGATCTCAGTCACTGAATTGGGACGTGGCCAACTCTGAACTACCTCAATCTTCTTGGGATCCACCTTAATACGCTCTCCTGATACAACATGCCCCAAGAATGCTACTGACTTTAGCCAAAATTCACACTTGGAGAACTTAGCATATAGCTTCTGCTCTCGCAATGTCTGAAGCACTGCTCTCAAATGCTGCTCGTGCTCCCCAGGCTATGTAAGTATATCAAAATGTCATCAATGAAGACAATGACGAACAAATCAATATAAGGCCTGAACACGCTATTTATCAAATCCATAAACGATGCCGGGGCGTTAGTCAAGCCGAAGGACATCACTAGGAACTCATAATGGCCATATCTAGTACGAAAAGGAGTACCCCGATCTCAAGTCGATCTTAGAAAACACCCTAGCACCCTGCAACTAGTCAAACAAATAATCAATACGCGGTAACGGGTACTTGTTCTTAACGGTAACCTTGTTCAACTGACGGTAAACAATGCACATCCGCATAGTTCCATCTTTCTTCTTCACAAATAACACTGGTGTACCCCAAGGTGATACACTTGGTCTCACAAAACCCTTTGCTAATAATTCCTCAAGCTGCTCCTTCAACTCTTTCGGAGCCATATGGTACGGTGGGATAGATATAGGCTGAGTGCCTGGAGCCAAATTTATACAGAAACCAATATCACGATCTGGTAGCATGCGTGGAAGGTCAGAAGGGAACACATCGGCGAACTCCCAGACTACTGGCACTGAATCAGTCATTGGAGACTTTGTGGTGGTGTCCCGAACATAAGCTAGATTAGCCAAACAACCCTTCTCGACCATATGTCGAGCCTTTAGAAAAGAGATAACCCGACTAGATGTACTAACGGAGGAACCCTTCCACTCCAACCTCAGCAACTCTAGCATTGCTAAAGTAACAGTCTTGGCATGGAAATCTAGGATGGCGTGATATCAGGATAACCAGTCCATGCTCAGGATGACCTCAAAGTCGATCATATAAAGTAATAGAAGGTTCACTCTAGTCTCGTAACCACAGAATGTAGCCACACAGTATCAGTTTGGCTAAGTAAAGTTTGCTTTCTGGAGCGAAAACGGGCAAAGCTCAAAAGGTGTATCCATTGTTTAGCTGGCAAACAGAAAAGGATTTCCTTTCATAGCCATCCTCCTTCAAGAAAGCTCGAATTATTGGAGTTAGTACACTCTGATTTGTGTGGTCCTTTTAAAGTAAAGTTAAAAGGTGGTGCAATTTACTTTGTGATCTTCATTGATGATCGTTCTCGCAAGCTCTGGGTGTATCCTTTAAAATCTAAAGATTAAACACTTAGCGTGTTTAAGAAATATTAGGCCTTAGCTGAGAGACAGACGGGAAGAAATTAAAATATATTCACACTGACAATGGTGGTGAATATGTGGTCCTTTGATACTATGCAGGACAGGATC
>NW_017687365.1:5441-6126 GCF_001879085.1 Nicotiana attenuata | reverse complement strand
GTTTGTTCTGCTTCAGTATTTGCCACTCCATGGTTCTTGGTTAGCATTTTGATAGTTGATTTTGGCATCCTTGATTGCTTGTCTGTTTGTTGATCCATAGTGGCCATTTGTTTGTTGATCCATGTCAAATGTTAGCCAAGAGGAAGTGCTCTCCTGGATAGAGCAAGGGTTTGATATGTATATAAATTTTGCATAAGAAGACGCAGTATTCATACAACACTTTGCTTTAGCGTATAAGTGTATGGCACTAGTCATACAACTCTGCATTTTATAATATAGGGTGTTTGGTTTCTGATATTTCATTCTGGATAACTGATGTGGACCTTAGGTTGCTCATTGGTGATTCACGTTTTCTTCTGAGGGGTGCCTTAGATAATTCATGGCCTTCCGCTAATTAATTTTGTTTAAATCCTTAGAATTTGAGGCGTGCCATTAGCTAAATTCCATGGCCCTCGCAAAGTGCAAACGCGTAGTTGCTTTAGGCGCGTGTTTCATAATATTACTTTCCTAAAATCGAGTGCCCATTTATGTGACCCAAATCCAAATCCCAACGAAGTTAAAATATGTCAAAAACCACGGGTGCATTTATGTGACGTGGTTCGAGACATGTTTTAATGACGTTGCAATTCCTTAAACATAATGAATAAAGACGTTAAAGTTAAATTAGTCACATAGGTCTATAATT
>NW_017687365.1:0-745 GCF_001879085.1 Nicotiana attenuata | reverse complement strand
TTTTGACCATAGGATAATCAGTGTTCATTTAGAGTTAAAAGTCCAATTTCAATTAATTAGAGTAGTTAGCTCAAATTTTAAACTATGTTTGGATACAGCTGATTGATCCCTAGTTTGGTATGGTTGTTTGGTCAGTTGACAAGGCTGATTGGAGTTAGTAGACTAGGGTTAGGGGATGGGGTTGGATTGGCAATTCTCAGGTTAAGTCAAGGGTAGATGGGGCAATGCAGAATAGGGGATCTTTGATAACTAAATGAGAAGCTCTAGAACACTCTAGAATGGGGTTCAATTTAGAATTCTAGGAAACTTAGTAGGATAACTTGGAAAAGAAGTCAGTTCTTTAGGGACTTTTAAGCAAAAATGCAAGTTAAAGAGGGACTATAGGGGGTAAATATAAAATCTGATAGGCCCCTTAGCTTTGCCTATATAAGGCAGCCTTTAGTGCCTTAAGGCACAAGTTTTGACCTCCAAAAAGTTTCCCCAAGAGCTCTCTCTAGCTTTCAGGTTCAAATTTGAAATTCGAACTCAAAAACCAAACAAAAGTAGAAAACCTTCAAAAACTTCAAAATAATACCGTGCCATTAAGATCTTAGGGGATTTCGACTCTTAGTCATTGATTTACAATTCCTAGCTCATTTTTGGTGTTGAAGCTTCTGAAAAGTCACTGGTTTGATTTCAAGTTTGATTTTGAGGGTTCAAACCGATCTGTGTGTGGATCTGTTGGTTCTTAAAGTTCTACAATCAT
>NW_017687364.1:3480-6126 GCF_001879085.1 Nicotiana attenuata | reverse complement strand
CCTTCGTAAAAACTCTTACTAACTTAGTACAGAAGGAGAGGAAAAGGTTTCCAGGTAGAATGACCATATTAGCCTTATGAATTCTAATTAGTTGGCTAATCTTTCACTTGCACCCTTGGAAATCATGCCCCTAATATTCTAATTAATAATGTTAATCATTAGGATAATGGGGGTTTGTAAGTTGCCTTGTTTTTGTATAGGTATTGGAGGTTTTGGGATGGCCTCCTTTACCTTTGCGATTCCTTCTCTTGTACCCTTTTGGTGAAAGACCTTATCTTTGTATTACCTCCGTTGTTTCTTTAGCCACATCGTCGTCAGGTTTCTTTGGAGTAGGTGCAAAAGCTTCAGCTAAACTGTCTACAACATGTTCATCTTCATCCTCACTTCCTCCTATAGAGCTGTCAGCTACTTCTTCATCTGTGGAGGCCTACTGTGATTGTTCACTATTAATGTCCTCTCCTGATTCATAGATTGAGTTGTTGTCTATATCTGGGCCATGCTTGTTGTTCAAATCCCCTGGAATGTGTTCAAGTGTTCCAACATCAATTATACTTTTGCCTCCTTTATTTTGAATGCAAGCCGTATCCGGACTGACTGGTGACAACATCTGATTGTTTGAGCTAGCACTACTACTTTCATGATCTTTAGTTTTTGCTTCTTGTTGAACCTCGATCTCTTTGCCTTTGCCTGTAAAAGTTTCTTTCTCTGTTCTCCATGTTGATATTTCGTTCCTTTTGTACAGCTTCCATGATTTTCTCTTCTATTTGCCTTGGTTTTTGTTTGATCCAAAGTCTGTTTTTAACTTTCAGACATTGGGTAGTCGACTTTTTTGTTTTCTTTTTCTTGTTTCTATTGTTATTCTTGGCTGGATGAGTCCCTTTTCCCTGGTTAGTAGTAATTACATCATCTTTTCCTACAAGAGTGTCATTGGCAAGTTCTTTTGCTTGAGCATTTTTATTTTGTGGAATAGCTAGATCATGTGGAGATTGCAGTTGTTCCTTGTCTGCTTGCTTGGCGTTAGAGTTGGCATTTAAGCTCTCTGCCTGGAAGGCTTTATTTTTCTTGTTCCTATTGTTTCTAACTTGTGTGAATCCATCATCTTTTTGGTTCTCATTGTGTTTCTGTACCTCCGCTATCTCGGCCTTAATTCCTACATCTCCAGAGTTGTGATTCCTCGCTTGGTCTTCATTTTCTCGACCTTTTCATTGTCCCTGTTAGCTCTAGCTTGTTCCCTCTTTCTTGCCTCAACCTTGCATCTTTCAAAATCATGGCCCTGCAATTTACATTTTTTATAGAAGGCTGGAACTCCCTCGTATTTTAATTTTTGATCTCTGCCCTTCAGATCTGATGTATCTCCTTCATTACCTATGAAGATAGAATCTGGTAGAGGTTTCATCAAGTCCATTTCAACCCTAACTTTAGCCATATGGGGTCTAGTTCTAGCAATGGTGGCTATGTCCTCCTTCATTGGAGTGCCAATTTGTTCTAATACTTGTCTTAAATAGTCCCATTTAAACATATGGAAAGGTAATTCTGGTAATAGAACCCATATAGGGGCCAAAGACGTTTCTTTATTTGGGTCGAAATAGGGGGACCATTTGGACATTTGCATTAGAGATCCAGTAATTCCCATGAATCGTTGGAAATAGGTAGTGTTGAAGTCTTATTCATTGTTAAAATTAATGAAAACATATCTATAATCATAAGCCTCAATTCTTACCTTTCCTTTCAATGAGATTTGCTCTATGAATTTTGCCTTAATAGTTTCAATTCTGGGTCTGCCCATTGTGAATTTTCCGGCCAGCGTCCATTTACAATCCTCCGCCATTACCCCATAGTAGTCGGAAGCTTTGAATATGTCGGTTTGCCGTTGTGGGTCGTTTTCCTTGCAACCACGGTGTTGGTGGTAGTTGTATTGCAAAAGCTGGAAGTTCTAATTACAGCAATAGAGTATGAGATTTTTGGGTCAGGTGGTGTACCCACCAGTTGCCTTATGTCTAAAGGAGGATCCTTTGGCTGTGCGATACGCGCCGGTTGGCTGATCGGAGTTGGTTCCCAAAGGGTCGCGTGAAGTCACGCCTTAGCCGTTGAAGAGTTACCGTTGCAGAGAGGGATTTTTACAGAGAGAAATTTTGTTTATCTATTCTTTACTTGAATAATTGAATTTTATATGAAGAGACAGTGAGTATGGGAGTTAATTACAACTATAAGTATTGGAGTAGTGCGAGTTACAGAGATAATAATAAGGAGTAGTGGTATTATTCATTTGGTGGTTATGGACATCCACCATAATTTAATATTTTATAACAAGAGTAACATATGAAATTAAATTGAAGGATTATATTTTAGGGATTTTTACCTAGCTATACTATATTAGAAACTTATTAACCACTTTTCTGTAGGTTCCTTAAAAATTACATTGTGTATATATATTTACTATTCATGTACAAAATATGAAAAAAGAAAGATCCCTTAAATATAGGAATTAATTAATAATTGTATCTCTCATCCCATCTATCAGCTTAATTAGCCTCCTACAATCACGATTTTTTCTCCCAATTTCAAAAAAAATTGAAGTCATTTTGTCTTTCATACAAATCAACCAATCTCTCTCTCTGTCTCTCTCTCTCTCTCTCTCTCTCTCTC
>NW_017687364.1:0-788 GCF_001879085.1 Nicotiana attenuata | reverse complement strand
AAAAATAAGCAGTTACGTGTTTGGATAAAAGTGCTGAAATTAATAATATGCAGCTAAAGAACTGGGTATACGAAGAGTTTTGTTTTAAAAAGAAGTATTTTAGGGATATAATAGTAAATATTTTGGTCAAACTTAAACTGCTTATAAGCTGAAATTTGATAAGTTGGGAGAGACCAACTTATGGCTTTTGGCTTATTTTTGGCTTATAAGCACTTAACTTATAAGCACTTTTAATTTTACCAAACGCGTAGATAAGCCAAAAAAGTGCTTATAAGCCAGTTTGACCAGCTTATAAGCTTAGCCAAACACCCTCCCTACCTCCGAGTCTCGATGGACTGAAGGCTGGCTCCCGAGCTACTACTGCTGTCCAGGACCTGGATCTGTGCAAAAGAGCACAGAGTGTAGTATCAGCACAACCGACCCCATGTGCTGGTAAGTGCCTAGCCTAACTTCGGCGAAGTAGTGACAAGGTTAGGACCAGACTACCAAATAAACCTGTGCAGTTATATAATGTACAACGGAAAGTAAAGCAGGTATAAGCAAGTAAGGATGGGAGGGGAAACATGCTTCGGAGAATAACAGGTAAAACAGAACATCAAGAGAACCATAAAGGAACCAAAATCCAACCACTAGCAAGAATAAGGAAAACAAAGGCAGATTCCACTTTCTTTCACATCTTGTTGCAGGCGTGCAACCTGATCCATTTCATTATATCTCATGGTAGGCGTACCACCCGCTCCCATTTTATAAATCTCGTGGTAGCATCACCTGCTCCATTTATAATCTGT
>NW_017687363.1:5309-6126 GCF_001879085.1 Nicotiana attenuata | reverse complement strand
TCTATGACCTGAACTACGTTCGACTTGATCCCGAAAGGGTACGTAGGCAGCCTCTCCCTGAGGTCAGTCACACCAAACAAATCCCAAAAGTCCCACGAAGAACTGGGGCAGGAGTTGTGGTCGCTGTGAAAAATTTGATTCCGAAAGTTGTAACTTTGAACCCATGTTAAGTTGTTTTGAGCCTTTTTTTTTACCCTTCTTTCTAGCCCCATCCAAAGCCTGCATTACGGTCCAAAGAAAGACCTTCTGATCAATCTTCAAGAAGTGCCAATACGAGCAAGTAAAAGTGATTCGCGCCAGGGGCAACATTCCGGTGCAAGAAGAAAATGATAAAAATGAGAGAGTCTTATTGGTGAAAACCCTCACGGGCACCGTAAGGCGAAGTGAGTTGAGAGAAATCAAAATGAGAGAGTCTTATTGGTGAAAACTCTCACGGGCACCGTAAGGCGAAGTAAGTTGATTGGTTAATGGTAGTGGGTAATATGAAAATCAGTAGGTAGTTTAGATTTAAGAGTTATGTTTGAATTTGATTGTAGCTGATTAATTTGCAAAATAACTACTTGAACCATAGTTGTTTAGTTAGTTAACAAGGCTGGGGTTGGGTTAATAATTTCAAGACTAAGGTAGGGGCAATAAGGGTAGTTTACTTAGGGAATAGGATAGCAACTGAATTTAGAACTCCCTAGAAGTCTCTAGAATGGGGTTCATTTTAGCATTTCAGGAAATCTATAGTATAACTTGAAACACAAGTCAGAAAATAGAGGACTTTTGGGTAAAATCTGAAATAAAAAAGGGGGAAAAGTGTGAGGGAAATCTA
>NW_017687363.1:0-623 GCF_001879085.1 Nicotiana attenuata | reverse complement strand
TCTCACTGAATAATTCGGTGAGATACCCTTAGCTTTCAAACATATGATCAAACTTCACCTTGTAGCAACCTACAAATCTGACCGTTTTATGACCATGATCATTGTGAAATTCGCACCAGTGATTCAGGATAGCGCCTGTTTGGATTTGATCTCATTCTTTGGCCACCGCACCTTATCACCCATGCTTCTTAAAACAGCTATGAGCTCGGAAGTTCTTACATTAAAAATTATTAACCGCCAAATCTTGCTTTCAAGTTTCTATCATCATCCCGCGACTCTCGCGTGTTACGATCATTCCCAAACCTCGATGATGAGCCCGACTCTCTATTCCTCGATCTATGATCGTACCTTGAATTTTCATGTTTTGATCGTGAATCTTTTCCCGCTGGGCCCATATATGGTTCGTATCTGTTTTTACCGGACCTTTTTTCGGTTTCCGCCCGTCTCGAACTCACCTTTTCCTCTTTTTGAGACCGTGAGATAATGTCTTCTTCTATCCTTTAGCTTCATGCTATACCTGTTGTAAACAATCATTCCATGTTGTCGCTGGGAATTCACGAAGACTTTTTTGAGTCGCCTCGTGGCTTCTGAGTTTTTTCATTCAGATTACTGGCAAAGGCTAT
>NW_017687362.1:0-6126 GCF_001879085.1 Nicotiana attenuata | reverse complement strand
TATCACACACACGCACTCAATATTGTACGGGTGTCTAAACATAAGTCCATCACAAAGAACATCTCGTGTGCCTGCACTCACATGTTACTACCTGACTCCAGAGGGCGGAACCTAGCCCAATCACCGATCGCATCAAAAGTCAACGATCAATATTACTCAGCCCAATACGGGGCCTTGATGCAAGCGACACCTCACAATCAATATCAATATGGCTCTATGGTACAAGATCAGTCATCAATCTCCTCAACTCTTAATATTCCAACATCTCACATCACCAATAATCAGAATATCGCACGGAATATACCAACGTACCACAACTCAACTCAAACCCGTGTCACACACAAGGACAATAACAACATGGTACTTCTTACTGTGTCTGTCTTATTGGACCACTAGTAAGTGTCATTGTCGACCCCTCGTCACTACCTCTCTGGGTTAGGCTAGATACTTACTGGATACGCGTTGATTTACGTACTCACGATACACTTGCTGCACATTTTTGTGGAGGTACATATATATCTGGTGGTCTTTTGGGCGCAAAGGCGCGGCTATTGGGGGGACTTATACGATCTGCAGCCCACAGAGTCTCCATTAGAGTTATTTATATTCTCTTTGTCTAATTTGTATTCCAGACAGATGTTGTATTTTATTATATTTCCTAGTGATGCTCATGCACTTGTGATACCGGGTTTTGGGGGTGCTTACGGGTTGTTCATTATTGTAGTTTGTGAAAAATATTATCGTTTACCCTGTAAATTCTTTTTCTTACTACTTAATTGATGAAAATTATGATTTCAAAATACTAAAATGAGTAATTAAGTTAATCCTTCACTGCTGGCTTGCTTGACGGCAGTGTTAGGCGCCATCACGACCTTTAGTGGATTTTGTGTCGTGATAGCTTGGTATCAGAGCATTAGATTCATTTAGGTCTCACAAGTCATAAGCAAGTCTAGTAGATCCTTGCGCATAGGTACGGAGATGTCCGTACTTATCTTCAAGAGGCTAAAGGGTTGTTAGGAGCACTTCCCTTCTTGATTCCTCATCGTGCGATTTGCTTCCTTTGAGGCTTATGCCTTTATTTCCCTCCTACTCAATCTCATGCGACGTGAAGCGCTTGTTATCAATTGGGAATCGAGGAATTGTAATGGTACTACAAACATGGAGCAGGATGTTTCTCCCTACGCATTCGAGCAAGTTATTATCGTCTTCTTGTAGAAGGATGTTCTGTCATTTCAGCCCAGTAGCTGTATTCTGATGGTTTTGAGGCTATGCATAGGTTGTTGTGATGTTCATGAATTATTATCTCACAGTACTTATGTAATGGTGGGGTGCTCGTTTATGTGTCGACACAGTGAATGACTTGAAAGGAGGTGTTTCTAAGTGCATGATTCAGAGGTTCAGCATTTTATTTCCAGCGGAGGAAAGGCAATCGGTCTATGAATACTCAGGCTTTGGTTGATGGAGTAGCGAGACTCGGTATTTCGGGCACGATGGAATTCTCAATTGTGATGTGGTGTCGTCATCTTTGTTGAACACATCAAGGTTCGCCGGTGTTATGGTCTCGTTTGATTTGCCTTCGGGGCAGGATGTTGTGAAATAGTGCCTAAGAAGCGGCTGTCAGATATGGCAGGTATATGTTGGCTTCAGAATCGAATCGGCATTTCTAATGTTGATGGCTCAAGAAAGATGATCTTCGAGGAGGCTTAGAGTCAGTAGTAATTTATCAAATCAAGTGCTACAGTGATGGATTTTTTTTTGAGGCGGTATTTGGGCAGCGAAAGATGAGGAAGGACATGGCGGAAAGTGTCTCACGTGATTCAGTTGCTAGTAGATCAAGTATGGAAATAGAGGTCGAGAAGTTGCTTAAAAGAAAGGGTTTAACCAAAGTGGGAGAGTGGTAGAGTAGCATATGGGTTCGGTGGAAGGATAGCCACACGCCTTGAGGAAAGTTTAGAGCAAATTGGAAATCATGGTGGGCAGTGACTTGGTCCACGGATTTTATTGGATGCAACATGACTTTGAGCTTGGAATATATTGTTGGACTTTCAGTTGATGTCAATAGGGAATAAGGAATCTTGGTGNAAACGAGTAAATGCACAACTTCCATAAATGACTCTTTTCATAGAAATACTAGAGGTTCTTATGTTCTTGATTCCCCATATGTCATATTATTCTATCATCTGTTCATGGGTCTCAGAACATATGTAAGTTGATAAAGTTTATTTCATGATATTAATCAGAGGCATAATGATCTTATGACGTTCCACAAGATTTTTTAAACATACTTCTCATGCATTCCATTCATTTACATGTACATTGACCCATGACCAGATGGCGTTAAATACACGTATATATGTATGTATATATATATGTATATGGGATATGATAAAATGTTACGGCGTTATATACGCACCACCACCAGATCAGCTGGTATATGTTGATGATTTTGCCCACAGTGGCCGAGATGATATGATGGGATGCCCTCAGAGGTTTGATGATGTTATGAACACATGTAGCTATGCACGACATGACACTTATACACATATGCATGGCATTATATATATTAATGATTCACAGAGTTATTGAGACTTACATGTCGAGTCTTTTACTCCATGTTTCTCTCATTTCTATTATTTACTAATCTTTATTTCTTACATACTTGGTACATTATTTGTACTTACGTCCTTTTTGCCTGGGGATACTTCGTTTCATGCCCGCAGGTCCCGATAGATAGGTTGAGAGTACTCCAAGTAGGCTATCAGTTTAGCGGAAGGTGTTGGTGCGCTCCATTTTACTCCAAAATTGCTTATTCGGTCAGTATAATTAGGACATATATTGATTGGTATGGCAGGGCATGTCCCGACCTTTATGTTACTTATGTAATCTTAGAGGCTTGTAGATAGATGTCATGTATGCGAATACTTGTATTGCCTTTCCGTCCTATGTTTTGAGTTTACAAATGATCATGTTGGCCTTATAGGCCCGTATGTCACATTTATAAGTTTCTATATCAGGTTGGGTCATCCTATATTGAGTATTCCACTATATTTATTCTGGTTAGCCCATGACGGCTCATTTGGCCCATTTGCCAATGAAAGTACAATAAGAAAGATATGTTATGTTGGTACTCGACGGTTAAGTAAGGTACCGGGTGCCCGTTGCGGCCCATAGGTTTGGGTCATGACAACAACCATCTACATCACAGCCACGTGGATTGCAGCCATCTGCATCATAGCCACGTGGATTGCATCCCTACATATTGCATCTACGTGGATCGCAGCCATCCATATCTCATCCATATATGTCACAGCAATCTGTATCACAGACACATGGATCGCATCCAGCTATGTCGCAGTCACAGGGATCGCAACCATCTTCATTGTAACGACCCGACCGGTCATTTTGAGCTCTAGCGCATCGTTCAGCTGTTTGAGGCCCTGAGTAGCTCCACTTAATGTATTATGACTTGTACGTATGGTCGAAATTAGATTTTTCGGAAGTTCGGAGTTGATTTGGAAAGAAATCTCTAGTTTCGAAAGTTTTAAGTTGGAAGAATTGACTAAGGTTTGACTTTTGAGTAATCGACCTCAGAATCGGGATTTAAAAGTTCCAATAGGTTCGTATGATGATTTTGGACTTGGGCGTATGTTCGGATCAGGTTTTGGATGACCCGGGAGCCTTATGGCGCTTATTGTGAAAAGCTGGCATTTTGGAAGAATTTCATGAATTTGGGTTGAAGTTTATTTCAATGTTATCGATGTCTGTTTGGGACTCCGAGACTGGGAATAGCTCCGCATGGTGATTTTGGTCTTAGGACCACGTCCGGATGTGGATTTGGGGTGCGTAGCAAAAGTTGGAAATTTGAAGGTTTTTTGGAAGTTTGACCGGGAGTAGACTTTTTGATATTGGGTTCAGATTTTGATTGTGGAAGTTGGAATAGGTTAGTAATGTCATGTGACTTGTGTGCAAAATTTGAGGTCAATCGGACGTTATTTGATAGGTTTCGGTATCGGATATGGATGTTAGAAGTTCAACAGTTCATTAGCCTTGAATCGCTGTGTAATTCATAGTTTTGATGTTATTTGGTACAATTTGAGGCATCGATAAGGTCTGTGTTAAGTTTTGGAACTGGTTGGTGTGATTGGACGGGGTCCCAGGGGCCCCGGGTGTGTTTTAGGATGGTATAGGACCAAGTTTGGATGATTTGCTATTGCTGGTTTCCCGGTGCTGGTTTTTTGCTTCACGAACGCAGAGGGTGAGACCTGTTCACGAAGAAGGAATTTGGACTGGGGCCTTTTGTGCTTCCCGTTCGCGATATGAGGTTCGCGTTCGCGAAATGTTCAGTAGTGGTGCTTCGCGTTCACGAGCCCTGTATCGCATTCGCCTAGAGTATATGGGGAGCTGAAACAGGTTTTGCTTCGCGAACACGATAGGCTTGCCACGTTCGCGAAGAAGAAACTTTGGACCTGAGTTTGCTAAGCTTCGCGAACGCGAGGGCAGTGCCGTGTTCGCGAAGAAGGTCGGATGGGCAGTGTCTTTTAAAGACGGGGATTTGGCCATTTATTACTCATTTCCTCCATGAGAGCCGACCTAGGAGCCATTTTGGAGCACCATTTTTATCGTCAATCATGAGGTAAGTGATTCTCGCGAATTGTGAGTTGAATACAAGGTTTATATATAGATTTAGACATGAAAATTTATAGAGATTTGGGATTTTGAAGAAAAACCTAGAAATTGGTGTTTTTGGATTTTGACCACAATTTGGGTATGGAATTGGGAATAAATTATACATTTGAGTTAGCAATGGTATGGGTAATGTTCATCTTCGAAAATTTCGGAATCTAGGCACGTGGGCCTGAGGGTCGACTTTATTGGCTCTTCCAGCAGAGTTGGGAATTGTCATAAATTGTTAAAATGTAAGCATTGGAGTATATTTTTATTGGTTTGCACATTGTTTGACTAGTTTTGGATCGACGGGCATCGGTTTGAGATGCTAGAGAGGCTTGGGAGCCGGTTAGGGAACTACGGAGCGAGGTAAGTCTCTTGTCTAACTCTGTGAGGGGGAAACTACCCCTAGGTCATGTAATTATTATGTGCTACTAGTTGTGGGTGCTACGTACGCACGAGGTGACGAGAGTCCGTACGTAGCTAGATTCATGTTATTGTCCAGGTAGACTTAGGTTCACACCACGCTATACTTTTATTATAAGGGTTATCCTTGCTCGATTAAATTCCTTTATTTTGCATTACGACTTGAGACTAGAAATGCATGGAGTGATAGACTTGCTATTGTAGAAATTTGACGAGTTTCATGATTAGTCGTGGAATAATTATGTTCCTATAGCAGATTTCTGCCGCGCTATGCGTTTTCTTCGAAAGGTTTTCCTTAAAATTATAACTAACACGTTTATTCATGAGTGGGGTCAAGTACCCCTTAAAGCTTCTTATTCTAATAGGATCGGGTTGTTCGCCTCGGCAGGATTATGTACCACACTCTCATGGGAGCGGGTCGTTCGCCTCGGCAGTATAAAGATGCATCTATGGTTCGTGTCGTTCGACCCTCGGCAGTGCACAGATTATGATGGGATCAAGCAGTACGCCTCGGCATTTCTATAAAATACTCTCATGGAATCGTGCCTAATATTTGACAAGAAGTCGGTGCATCTATGAGTCTTCCTGATTTGAATTATGATGACCTCTCTGGTGAGGTCCATTATATATATATGCTCCAGTTGAGGAGGTAATTTCTAATTGAGAGCTTGAAGTTATTATTGAGAGGAAAATTGTACCACGTATTTATACTTGTTTATTTTATTTATTTACCCTGCCTCATATCTGTTTACTTCTTACTGTGTCTGTCTTACCAAGCCGAACACCACTCATGTGCCGCACGTACACTTGCCTCGCCGATGCAAGCCAACAACAGCCCCAACACGCGACGCGCAGCCATGTGTTGTTGCCGATGCCAACGTTGCAAAGCCAAGACAAGCCCCGCAAAGCACGAATAGGGAGTTGGAGCAATGCCAGACACAACCCACAACAACCGATGGCAATAGGCAATTTACCGAGCTTCGCCCCATGCGCATGGCACCTTGCGGCGCTACTTGCACGGTGCTTTGCCGTTCT
>NW_017687361.1:5095-6126 GCF_001879085.1 Nicotiana attenuata | reverse complement strand
CCTCCATATCTTCTTGAGGCTAATCCCTGCTTCCATATTGCATGAGGCTAATCCCTGCCTCCATATTTCCATGAGGCTAATCCCTTGCCTCCATACCTGCATGAGGCTAATCCTTGCCTCCATAGCTGCACGAGGCTAATCCTTCCCTCCATATTTGCATGAGGCTAATCCCTTCCCCCATAGTTGCATGATGCTAATCCTTGCCTCCATACCTGCATGAGGCTAATCCCTGCCTCCAAATCTACATGAGGCTAATCCTTGCCTGCATATTTGCATGAGGCTAATCCTTGCCTCCATAGCTGCATGAGGCTAATCCCTGCCAACATATTTGCATGAGGCTAATCCTTGCCTACATACTTGCATGATGCTAATCCTTGCCTCCGTACCCGCATGAGGCTAATCCCTGCCTCGATATCTGCATGAGGCTAATCCTTGCCTCATATTTGCATGAGGCTAATCCTTGCCTCCATAGCTGCATGAGGCTAATCCCTGCCTCTATATTTGCATGAGGCTAATCCCTGCCTCCATAATTGCATGATGCTAATCCTTGCCTCCATACCTGCATGAGGCTAATCCCTGCCTCCATATTTGCATGATGCTAATCCTAGCCTCCATAGCTGCATGAGGCTAATCCCTGCCTCCTTATATGCATGAGGCTAATCCTTGCCTCCCCATAATTGCATGAGGCTAATCCTTCCCTCCATATCTGCATGAGTCTAATCTTTGCCTCGTTAATTGCATATGGCTAATCCCTTCCTTCATACTTGCATGAGGCTAATTCGTGCCTCCATACCGGCATGAGGCTAATCCTTGCCTCCCCATAATTCCATGAGGCTAATCCTTGCCTCCATATATGCGTGAGGCTAATCTTGCCTCCCTAATTACATGAGGCTAATCGTTGCCTCCATACCTGCATGAGGCTAATCCTTGCCTCCCCAGTTGCATGAGACCGATCCTTGCCTCCCTATCTACATGAATCTATTTTTTGCCTACATATCTGCCCGAGGCTAATCCCTGCCTCCATATTTGCA
>NW_017687361.1:0-736 GCF_001879085.1 Nicotiana attenuata | reverse complement strand
TTGCCTCCATAGCTGCATGAGGCTATTCCCTACCTCCATATTTGCGTGAGGCTAATCCGCGACTCCTTATTTGCATGAGGCTAATCCTTGCGTCCCCATAATTGTATGAGGCTAATACTTGCCTCCATATCTTGCATGAGGCTAATCCATGCCTCCATAATTGCATGAGGCTAATCCGTGCCTCCATATTTGAATAAGGCTAATCCCTGCCTCTATATTTGCATGAGGCTAATCCCTGCCTCCATAATTGTATGAGGCTAATCTCTGCCTCCAAATCTACATGAGGCTAATCCATGCCTCCATAATTGTATGAGGCTAAACCCTGCCTCCAAATCTACACGAGGCTAATCCCTGCCTCCATATTTGCATGAGGCTAATCCGTGCCTCCATATTTTCATGAGGCTAATCCTTGCCTCCATACTTAAATAAGGCTAATCCTTGGCTCCATACCTGCATGAGACTAATCCCTGCCTCCATATCTGCATGAGGCTAATCCGTGCCTCCATATTTGCATGAGGCTAATCCTTGCCTCTATAGCTGCATGAGGCTAATCCCTACCTCCATATTTGCGTGAGGCTAATCCCTGCCTCCATATTTGCATGATGCTAATCCTAGCCTCCATAGCTGCATGAGGCTAATCCCTGCCTCCTTATATGCATGAGGCTAATCCTTGCCTCCCCATAATTGCATGAGGCTAATCCTTCCCTCCATATCTGCATGAGTCTAATCCTTGCCT
>NW_017687360.1:4943-6127 GCF_001879085.1 Nicotiana attenuata | reverse complement strand
TTGCCTCCATATCTGCATGAGGCTAATCCCTACCTGCATATATGCATGAGGCTAATCCTTGCCTCCATATTTGTATAAGGCTAATCCTTCCATCCATAGCTGCATGAGGCTAATACGTGCCTCCATATTTGCATGAGGCTAATCCTTGACTCTATAGCTGCATGAGGCTAATCCCTGCCTCCATATTTGGATGAGGCTAATCCCTGCCTCCATATCTGCATGAGGCTAATACTTGCCTCCATATTTGCATAAGGCTAATCCTTGCCTCTATAGCTGTATGAAGCTAATCCCTGCCTCCATATTTGCATGAGGCTAATCCCCGCCTCCATATTTTCACGAGGTTAATCCTTGCGTCCCCATAATTGTATGAGGTTAATCCTTGCCACCATATCTTGCATGAGGCTAATCCCTGCCTCCATAATTGCATGAGGCTAATACGTGCCTCCATATTTGCATGAGTCTAATCCCTGCCTCCATATTTGCATGAGGCTAATCCTTGCCTCCCCATAATTGCATGAGGCTAATCCTTGCCTCCATACCCGCATGAGGCTAATTCCTGACTCCCCATAATTGCATGAGGCTAATCCATGCCTCCATATCTGCTTGAGGCTAATCCCTGCTTCCATATTTGCTTGAGGCTAATCCATGCCTCCATAATTTCATGAGGCTATTCCTTGCCTCCATACCTGCATGAGGCTAATCCCTGCCTCCATATCCGCATGAGGCTAATCCTTGCCTCCATATTTTCATGAGGCTAATCCTTGCCTCCATAGTTGCATGAGGCTAATCCCTGCCTCCATATTTGCATGAGGCTAATCCCTTCCTCCATACTTTCATGAAGCTAATCCTTGCCTCCAAACCTACGTGAGGCAAATCCCTACCTGCATATATGCATGAGGCTAATCCTTGCCTCCATATTTGCATAAGGCTAATCCTTCCATCCATAGCTGCATGAGGCTAATACGTGCCTCCATATTTGCATGAGGCTAATCCTTGACTCTATAGCTGCATGAGGCTAATCCCTGCCTCCATATTTGGATGAGGCTAATCCCCGCCTCCATATTTGCATGAGGCTAATCCTTGCCTCCCCATAATTGCTTGAGGCTAATCCTTGCCTCCATATCTGCGTGAGGCTAATACCTGCCTCCATACTTGCAGAAGGCTAATCCTTGCCTCCAAACCTA
>NW_017687360.1:0-873 GCF_001879085.1 Nicotiana attenuata | reverse complement strand
TTCGTGTGCGCGCGTAGGCTCTCTGCGGACCACACATTTCTGAGCGCGGCCGCGTAGCTCACTTCTACAGCCGCACAATAATTGTGCGGTCCGCATTTCCTTTAAGCCTGAAATGATGAATCTCTGAGCTTTAGCTCTTGCATAGCTTCTGCGGCCGCACAATAATTGTGCGGTCCGTATTTTGCACTTAGACTCTGATAACTTTCCTTCACATTCTACCGCCGCAGATGGAAATCTGCGGTCCGCACTTGAGCTTTTGTGCCTGATTTTTGTTCTTGAGTTCATATCACTCTTTTTTGAGTTGGATTTCATCTTAGTGGCTCATTTTCCAATATTCCTGCAATTAAGCATATTTCATCAGTTTTCGGGAATACAATTAAACACTTCTGGACTAAAACGAAAGCTAAAAGGGCGCTAATAAGTAGTCAAAATCCCCACTTATAACTGCATTCCCATAATTGTACGAGGCTAATCCTTGCCTCCATATCTTGCATGAGGCCAATCCCTGCCTCCATAATTGCATGAGGCTAATCCGTGACTCCATATTTGCATGAGTCTAATCCCTGCCTCCATATTTGCATAAGGCTAATCCTTGCCTCCCCATAATTGTATGAGGCTAATCCTTGCCTCCATAGATGCATAAGGCAAATCTTGCCTCCCTAATTACATGAGGCTAATCCTTGCCTCCATACCCGCATGAGGCTAATTCCTGACTCCCCATAATTGCATGAGGCTAATCCATGCCTCCATATCTGGTTGAGGCTAATCCCTGCTTCCATATTTGCTTGAGGCTAATCCATGCCTCCATAATTTCATGAGGCTATTCCTTGCCTCCATACCTGCATGAGGCTAATCCCTGCCTCCATATCCGCA
>NW_017687359.1:0-6127 GCF_001879085.1 Nicotiana attenuata | reverse complement strand
CTATCTGGTGCTGTTGTGGGTTGAGTTTTATTGAGTTTGCTTGGTTTTTCAACTCATTTCTGACTACTGAATATGCGTTGGGCTGTTATTACTCGTTCATTGACTGTTGCTGGGGTTTTAAATTGGTTTCTGAGTTGCTGCTGAAGTTGTTATTGCTGCTAACTTCTCCTTTTTCTATTTCAATTCAAATCCCAGGTACACGTTTATGAACTCACCTTGATGTAGCTGTGAAGTGAAGTTGAAATGAAAATACTGCCAAATCTAGGCTCATTTGAAAGTTGTTTGTCGTTTACAATCCAATAGATGATTAGTTGAATAAATGTGATTGATGTTAGTTAGTAGTTTTGAGTCGTATGAGTAATAGATACAGTTGGACTATTAATTTGGACTGTTTCGGAATTTGAAACTCTGTATTTGTTAAGTTGTTTCAGAACAATAGCATAGCATAATTAGTATTAGTTAAATTTTGAAATCAATAGTAATGCAAGCATGAAATCAGTAGTTTAGTGTAATACATGTTCAATTATGGATGCTAATATGCTTTTAAAATCAGTATGTATATTCCGTGAATCAGTTGTTTCATTTAGATAGTGTAGAGTAATTTCAATAGTTTTGGTTTAATTGAATCATAATCCTGTTTTTGATTTAAAATCCAGGCTCTATAGCCTATTCCCAGGACATTTGGGCCTCAAGACGTCTGATACGTGAGCCCAGGTCCAGTGCTAATGTCCATCACATTTGGACTTGGGTCAAGGCCTTGACTAGCGGCATATTAGTATAGCATGGGTGCAAGTGTCCTTCGTTGGGCTCATCTTAGAGGCCCAATGGGTGGCTTTGATACAGAATCAGCATTTGGTTTATTGCAGCCCAATAACGAATTAATTAGGACTTTCCCTTTTGTTATTAGAGACATTAACATAGAAAGTCATAGATTGCCTTAGGCTTGCGTTTTAATAATAAAACGAGATGAGCCCCGCTAAACAAAACAAACAAATTGCGGGGCCTTCAATAAATGGCTATACTAAAATACTTAGACTTCGGGATGGGCCGTTTAGCGGATTTCACGGCCTTCCCCAAAGATAATAACGCGTTAGTCGCTTTAGGTGCGCTTTTAATAATCTTACCTTCTTAAATACGGGTGCACATTTATGTGACCCAGATCCAAATCTCAATGAAGTCGAAATGTGTCAAAAATCGCGGGTGCATTTATGTGACGCGATTCGAGACGTGTTTTCACGACATTGCATTTCTCTTAAAATAATAATAACAAAAGCAATTCAATGTTAAAAGCACATAGGTCAAAACATGTACTAAAATCAAATAAATAAGCCAAATATGACAGTTGAGCGACCGTGATAGAACCACGGAATCCGGGAATGCCTAACACCTTCTCCTGGGTTAACAGATTTCCTTACTCGAATTTCTTGATCGCGGACTGTTAAACAGAGTTATAATTTCCTCGGTTCGGGATTCAACCGGTGACTTGGGACACCATTAATCTCCCAAGTGGCGACTCTGAATTTTAATAATAAATTCCGTTCTGATTGTCCTTTAAGTGGAAAAACTCCTTTACACCCTGCGGGTGCAGGAAAAAGGAGGTGTGACAATTTGCATAACCCTAAGTCAATTCTTTTTGCAAAAAGTCTCATTTTATGCGTCACGTACACGAACTCTTTGTTGAGTCACCCTTATTTTACGATGGGGGCCGTTGGACGTATGGAGTGGGTGGAAAGTTTGAGCAGCCATTATCGAACATACGCTCCCCCGAATTTCCTTGTTAGTGAACCCAAACATAGGTCGGCCTTTAGGTTATTTTTATTTGCATCATATCATTATGACCTAGCAAGGCCCGGTCCTAGGTGCCGTGTCCTTTGTAGGAAACCTGTCCAAATTGTGATAAATGGGCCCGCCGGCCCAAAATGACAATCAATCATCCTATGTGCTAAATGTTGCATCTTTGAGGGTAGAAAGGTCATTTGAGGGACTGATGTTTGGGAAAGAAGGGTGAAAAAAAAAGTAAGAGAGATTATTGAGGGTTTATCACTTTTATTTTCTTACCCAGTTTTCTAAAAAGATTAAAAAAGAAAAAAGATGTTACACTTTCTTATCATTTTTTCAAAAAAAGACAAAAAATAGTTTTCCAAATTAGTTGCATTTTTTTAAAACCTTTCTCCCATATCCAATCCTCCCGAACTACACATACCTGATTCTCGTCTTTTGGGGCGGGATACGTAGGCAGGTCACATAGGGTCTGGTCTTCCTACTTAGTTAGGTTTTTGGCTTTGGGGGGTTGTAGCCAAATCTTGCATGTCTAGCCACGTTTCGCCACACTGGTCAGTTTGCAAAATAGGGCTATTTTTCAAAGTGGCTTGTTATCCCATGTCGTAGAGCCCTAAGTCCACAGCTAGATCACCTCTCAGTTAAGGTCCATTACTGTTGAATTTGCATATCTAGCCACTTTTGGCCACATCGACCATGCTTGCAGAATGGCGTCATTTTCGCGAAAGTGGTTCAGTGACCCATGTCTTAGAACCTTGAGTCCACAAGTAGGTGTAATATTATTTTAAGGCCCGTCCTTGTTGAGTTTGCATCTCTAGCCGCGTTTGGCCACATCGGTCATTTTTGCAAAATGGTCATTTTTGCAAAGTGATTTCTAGGGCCATAATTTTTAGAAGTTTGAGGCCATAAGTCTTAGTGGGGCATTTCCATGTATTTGAGGTCACCTTTGTTGAGTTTGCACTAATAGCCACCCTTGGCCACGTAGGCTATTTTGCAAAAATAGCCCAATCATATCTTGCATGTGTCCAATAGGAGGTATTGTGGCGTCGCATAGTGTCTCGGGTCACTAACACTATTTGGTCTTATTTTTCTCATTATGGTATGGATCCATGTACCAGAGCTCGAGCATGACAGATACCCCAGGACCATTCCAGTCAGGAACGTTGCATACATGAGTTGGTTGAGGTTACTTTTATGTTTTGAGTCTGTCATTCGTGTTGTCTTTTACTTTCTAGTCTTCTACGGTAGTATCGAGTCTTCTAGGTGGTATCACAGTTTGTCGTAATTAAGTTTAATTTGTAGAATCTTTTGTGATCGTAATTCCTTTGATGTATTTGGAAAAAAATTATAAATGAAAGTCAAAAAAGATTTTGTTTTTAGTTTATTTGGTCCATTACTTTTCCAGAATCACGCTTGGTCTGATTCATGTGGAATATGATACGTAGGCAACCTACACAGGGTTCGATCGAATCGTTTTTGAAATTAAAAGAGAATAAAGTTGTGGGACGTGAGGGGTGAGAGAAAGAAAAGAGTGATAAGAAAAAGAGAGGAAGAAAAATGAGCAAGCCAAGAAGTGCTAGAAAAGAAAGAAAGCGAACATTGGAATGAACAAAATTGGGATGATGCCAAGTGACCTTGTGACCCTCAAAATCATTTTAGAATCGTCAATTGTTGTTAGGTGCATTGCATGCAATATGATATTTTTATCTGATAAATGCCCTAACGCTAACATGTTGGCTTTATTTTGCTCTTTTTTGTTACTTTCATTGTTATCATAGCAAAAGGTGGTTAGTTTGTGGCATTATAGCGAGTCATCCATACAACACAAGGTCAAAGAGCAAGGTAGCCATGTCTAGCAATGACTTGGACACATGTGTTGTTGACCCGTCGAGGGAGATTGTGGAGTCGGAATCTGGATTGAAGGAGGAGGTCTAAAGGTTCAAACAACAGATGGCAGAAATGTATCGGGCTTATATCAGGGGACATCCTCCACCTTCATTACCCCCGAACTACACTGAAAACCCTGTAACTATCCCACCACTATCACAAGCCCAGGTTCCCACTACCGTTGACATTTCCCCTCAACATGCACCAGGCTTTACCCCTTACCACAACTACCCTGGCACCTCGTTCAAAACTTTCCATGCTCCGCCAGCCAAAACAACCTCATACCCTGCTCCGACATCCGCTTCTGTTTCTGTAGCCCCTCCACAAGTTAACCCCCCCGATTGTCACAACCCAAATTCTCCCTGCGTGAATTGTCGTGAAGGCACCTAGTCTCTACGACTAGGTAAGCCTAACATTTGCGGAAAAGAAATGAAAAACTTAGAAATTAACAACTATCAGAAATAGATTATTTAAATGAAACTTTTGAGATGCCACTCGGCATATACAATAATCAACTTCCGAAAATATACACAACTCTCCCAAGACCCGAAACACCATAAGTCACAAGCTTCTACGAATCTCTAACGGTTCTATACATCTGTACTTGAATAAATAAAAGGGAAGCAACATCAGAAAGGATAGAAGGGGACAGCGAGGTNGGAGAGGATCAGGAGGTTCGTTGATGGCCTTAACTATCAGCTACGGATTTTTTGACCAGAAAGAGAGTATCTGGCGCTTCATTTGTGGAGGTGGTTGATATTGCTAGAGAGATCGAGTCAGTACGCAGCCAAGAGAGAGATGAGAGGGAGGCCAGGAGGTTTCGGGGATCTGGTAGCTTTGGTGCTACTTCTTCAGGAGGTCAGTTTCAGCATGGCAGAGGCCGTCCATTTAGGCATGCTCAGCCATCCCGTTCAGGTCACCGTGGTGGGTCATCTGGACATGGTTCTCACAGTTCACATCAGGATCACTCGTCTCTCAGTGCCCTTCCAGCTTAGAGCTCGACTCAGGCGCCATCAGTTCAGGGCTCATCTATGCCTGGTTCTTCTAGTGGGCATCCCGGTGCGTGGGGCTCCCTTCAGTCCCTGCTGCCATTTGCCACGAGAAGTTGCTTCGAGTGTGGAGATTTGGGTCATATAAAGAGGTTTTGACCCCGTCTTACGGGAGGATCATCCCAACAGAGGAGTCAGCCTTCAGCTTCAGCGCCAGTTACTTCCCCACCTGCTCAGTTAGCTCGGGGTGGAGGTCAGTCAGCTAGGGGTCGCCCTAGAGGGGGAGGCCGATCAGGTGGTGGTCAGGCCCGTTTCTACGCCCTCCCAGCCAGACCAGATGCTATTGCTTCGGATGTCGTTATTACAGGTATTGTCTCAGTCTGCCACAGAGATGCCTCTATATTATTTGATCCTGGCTCCACTTTTTCTTATGCGTCGTCATATTTTGCCCATTATTTGGAGACGCCTTGCGAGTCTCTTGCTTCGTCTGTTCATGTATCTACTCCGGTGGGCGATACCGTTGTTGTAGACCGTGTATACCGATCGTGTGTGGTGACTATTGGGGTCTTGAGACCCGAGTGGATCTTCTGTTACTTTGCCTGGTGGACTTCGATGTGATATTGGGCATGGATTTGTTATCTCTGTGTCGGGCTATTTTGGACTGTCACGCCAATACAGTGATGTTAGCTATGCCGGGTGTACCATGGATCGAGTGGCGAGGTTCGTTTGATTATGTTCCCAGTAAGGTAATTTCATTCTTGAAGGCCCAGCGTATGGTTGGAAAAGGTTGTCTTTCATACTTAGCATTTGTGAGGGATGTCAGTGCAGAGACTCCCAGCATTGATTCTGTTCCAGTTGTGAGGGTATTTTCCCGATATGTTTCCTGCAGACCTACCGAGCATGCCACCGGACAAGGATATTGATTTTGGTATTGACCTGGTGCCGGGCACTCAGCCCATTTCTATTCCACCGTATCGTGTGGCACCAGCGGAGCTGGAGGAGTTGAAGGAGCAGCTTTAGGAACTCCTTGATAAGGGGTTCATTCGGCCTAGTGTTTTGCCGTGGGGTGCGCCTGTTCTATTCGTGAAGAAGAAGGATGGCACTATGAGGATGTGCATTAATTACAGGCAGTTGAACAATGTTACAATTAAGAACAAGTATCCCTTGCCTCACATTGATTATTTGTTCGCCCATAGATTAGTTGAATATAACCATAAAGGAGTTAATAATCGTTACCCACAAGCTTCCTCTGAAAATACCTCAAAATTTCGCCTTAATCCGAGCTCTCTAGGTCCAAAAAAGGAGAATAAAATCAAGCCCTCGCACTTAGCCCTTTTTTTGCCAGTGATCTAGCTTCTGCGAGGGGTCCACCGCATCTGCGGTCCCACACTTGCGGAAAGACCATTGCAAGTGCGGATATCACTTAAGTCTACAAAAGATGCTTCTGCGATCAAGGGGTTGCACCTGCGGAT
>NW_017687358.1:5710-6127 GCF_001879085.1 Nicotiana attenuata | reverse complement strand
GAGGTCGAACTCTTCTTTTTGGCGGAGGCCCTTGGCCTTAAAGGGTGTTATTTTGAACTTGTCAAAATGTTAACCCGTCGTCGTTCGATCAAGGTCGAACTCTTCTTCTTTGACGAAGGCCCTTGGCCTTAAAGGGTGTCATTTCGAACTTGTCGAAATGTTAACCCATCGTCGTTCGATCAAGGTCGAACTCTTCTTCTTTGGCGAAGGCCCTTGGCCTTAAAGGGTGTTATTTTGAACTTGTCGAAATGTTAACCTATCGTCGTTCGATTAAGGTCAAACTCTTCTTCTTTGGCGAAGGCCCTTGGCCTTAAAGGGTGTTATTTCGAACTTGTCAAAATGTTAACCCGTCGTCGTTCGATCAAGGTCGAACTCTTCTTCTTTGGCGAAGGCCCTTGGCCTTAAAGGGTGTTATTT
>NW_017687358.1:0-4729 GCF_001879085.1 Nicotiana attenuata | reverse complement strand
CAACTTCAAGTTAGCATATAACTTGAACACTCTAAGTACCTAATACAATTGCTTCTATGAAAGCTGAAAGGTACAAGTTTAAATCACCTACTACAATTGAACTAGAAATAAAGAAAGATACAATGGAATTGGTTCTTCTATCTCGTTCAAGTAGCTTCAGGAATGCACACTCAAATCTTCACATAAATTGCTTGCAAAATTGCCTCGCTCTTTTGCTTTCAATTTAGTGTTACTTCTGCGTTTGTGCAATACCTGGAAAAGAGAACAATCACTGTTATTTAATGAGTTAGTAATTAGAGTTTGATTAAGACTCAATTACTGATCTTCCATCGAGGTTGAGTCCTTAAACAACACAAACTCCAACACTATCTTTTATCCGGATTGTGTTCTCTTCACATAAGGAGACTTTCTCCCCTTATCCAATATGCAACCTTTTCGATCAGATTCAGGAGATATTGCTGCTTGATCAATGAGACTATCTCCTTCACGTGCATCTCACATGCGTAGATTGATCATCACTGTGTTTCACATGATGGACCTGGTCCATGACTGGGTTCCTTTGTCATTCTTCAAAACTTCACCTGTTCTTGGGCCAACAGAACTTTATCGCTAGCTAGTACTTGGTACACTAAAGATGGTGCCCCCGCTATGCTCAAGTCCTCGGTCCACCTCTGCGTACCAAGATACATGGATTACAACAAGAAGAAATGCATAGCATATATAACAATTGCAGCTTGTGCCCCAAAACTTTATCACCACAAACACTACTTTTTGCAAGCCTAAACAGCCAGTTTTCAAAGATCACATGTTCAGCAGTTTAGAACTTTGAGGGAAGAGCCATCTGCTACAACAACTCCTATAACTACAGGTGGAAACTTACCCGACAAGGAATTTCGCTACCTTATGACCGTTATAGTTACGGCCGCCGTTCACCGGGCTTCGGTCGCCGGCTCCCCTATCATCAGGTCACCAACTTCCTTCACCTTCCGGCACTGGGCAAGCGTCAGCCTCCATACATGGTCTTATGACTTTGGGGAGACCTATGTTTTTGGTAAACAGTCACCCGGGCCTGGTCACTAGGACCCCCTTTGTGAGGAGGCACCCCTTCTCCCGAAGTTTACGGCAATTTTGCCGAGTAATGATAGCTAAAGAGGTAAAGCTAAGCTATGGCAACCTTATAATAGGGCCTTTTGCAACATATATTCCTTCATATCAGAACATATAAACCTGCAATTCAAGCAATAATAACTAATATCAGTATTTAACTAGATGCTAAGAACAAACGATTTCAGGTCACAAGTAAATAAATACAAGCTTTTAGCGAGTGCTTTCACCAAAGAGATACAACAGATTGCTTGTAGTTTTAAGAGTGAAACAACAGTATGGGAGAAAAAGGGATAAATGAATAAATAATACAGAAAACATTGCACTATACCATCTTCAGAATTTCCATCTACTTGCATGTAAAGATACGTGCTGCCTCAAGTCAACTACTCCTGAGGCGCATAGTGTGGTTTGGACAAAACCACCATTTGACGAATGCATGGGTCAAAATGATTGCCACTGAAAGAGAATGATGTATTAAAAGAGAAAAAGGGAAAACAGGAGAATACAAAGTATTACTATTGTGAAATGTGAATCTCATTTCGATTTTATATAACATTGCTTCTATAGAGAAAATGCACCATGCATGGATCCAACTCAACTGAAAAGTTACCTCAAGTAGTAATGATTTAAGACTATATAAGGAGAAAACATCCTATACATTTAACCGATGTAGGACAGATTCCATTCCCATCGCAGCAGCATAAAGAGATTAGAAGGAGAAGGAGAACGAGAAAAAGGAGAAGAGATTGATCACGCGAGTACGCATCCAGTCAGCACATAGCGAACGGAAAAAGCGTTCATCCTGGTTTCTCTTCCTCAAGAAGAAGAAGAAGAAGTAGTTGCAGTGTCAAAGACTGAAGAGCATAAGAGATCTGCAAATGGAGTTGCGGTGTCACATGCCAGTTCAAATTTATGAAATTACAGGCCTTAAAATGACTGTTCAAACCTCACATGACATGATTGAAAAGAATATAGTTCACATGGTAAGGTGATCACATGGTTTCAATATGACCTTACAAACATAAAACCAAATAGATAACTGGACAAAAGGCCATGAGTATGTTTTTTATCAAAAACTGGTGGTGAGAATACATAGGTAATTTCTACAATCAGAAAATAATATTACACTCAAGTCCATTAACACCAAAGCTGAATGGTTAGGTGATCACTGATCAGAGCTTAGGAAAGTCATTTCAAAATATCAGTACCCTAAAACATCCTGCAGATCTAAAGCTAGATTTACTTGATTAATCCCTGAGCATATGTGCTGACAAATGAACAAGTTTCAAGAAGGCTGCTGCATGATCTAGCCACCAGTTGTCACCTTCGAGTAAAGGTCGCCTACAATAAAAGATTTTTCTTTCAAAAAGAAAAGAAGAATCAAGCAACTATAATAGCAACCAAACCACAATTTGAAAATGAAAAGCGTCATAAAAATAATGGTTCGTGGTTTCTCCAAGGAAGGAATCTTCATTTGATTGTGTTGGGTCCTAAATTATCAGATTTCTCAATATAAATCAGGAAAGCTTAGAATAATCTAGGTCTAGGTAATTCCACTTCATCCTTTTTTGATAAAATCAGTTGCTGGCACCAGTACTAGATTAGACACACATTTGAAGTCAGCTGAGTGGTGTTTGGCTCAAAAGATATTAGAACATTTTTGAACAAATCAATCTAAGTTGAAGGGGTAAATCCTAGTTAAAGATAATTAACACTAGATTCGAGATGAATAATATGAATAGAAAAACATAGCCGAGCATAAATATTGGCCGTGATTATGGCTAGATTCAATAGCATAAAGAAATATGCATTAAGTAACATTAAGTGGCAACAAAATGTAAATAAAGGAAAAGATTCACCCAATCTTGAGTGAGATGGATCTTCTTTCATTTGATAAAGACGAATGATATACAAATACAAGAACCTTAGGACCTTTTTGGATCTGATGAAGGTATGGGATCCCAGATCCTCCAGAGAGGTGTGTTTACATATTTTCTAGAGAGAGGGAGACGGAGAGAGCCCCCCTTTTTGGAAGTCCTCCCTTCCTATTTATAAGGGGTATTCCCAGAAAAACATTAAAAGAAAAGGTATAATTAGAGGGAATATTCAGTAGAATATTTCTTTTGAGGATTCCAAAGCAAACTAGTTGTTTTATCCTGTCCGACCTCAGCCTGTCCGACCTCGGTCTTATTGATGACTGTCCGACCTTGGCTTGTCCGATCTTGGCCTGTCCGACTCGGCATGTCCGACCTCGGCCTTATTGATGACTGTCCGACCTCGGCTTGTCCGACCTTGGCCTGTCCGACCTCGACCTTATTGATGACTGTCCGACCTCGGCTTATCCGACCTTGGCCTGTCCGACCTCGGCGTTATGTCTTCGCATGCCGAATTTCTCTGGTCTAATTTTGACTCATACAGTTAGTCCCTCCGCTTATCGAGGTCGTCTCTTGGTCGAGCTCGGTGAGGGGACTTCATGAATCGTAGTTCGAGAAATTCGGATGGGGAGGCCAACTAGTATGGATCGCAGCTGAGGATGCCGATGCCGAGGGAGAATATCTTGGAGATGGTGGTGACGAGAGTGGCGATGGTGACGCCAAGTGAAAAGATAACTGTCTTTTTTTACCATTGATCCGGGTCGTATGTAATCTGCGACTATTTGCGCAGTGTCTATGTATAAAGAAGAATTTTTCGTTGTGGCTTGCCTTGTACTTTTCTATGTTTTTGCTTTCGCGACTTTGGTGCGAGGTAGATTCCCGCATGGCGAGTCCCTTTCTTTCTTTCCCTTTATATTTTCTGACGGAACTTGGTCTTAGGGACATTTAGAATACTCTTTGGCGAAGGCACATGGCCTTAGAGGGTATTATTTTGATTTTGTCGAACATTGACCCGTCATCGTTCGATCGAGGTAGAACTCTTCTTTTCAGTCAAGGCCTTTGGCCTTAAAGGGTGTTATTTTGAACGTATCAAAATAGTAACCCATCGTCGTTCGATCGAGGTCGAACTCTTCTTTTTGGCGGAGGCCCTTGGCCTTAAAGGGTGTTATTTTGAACTTGTCAAAATGTTAACCCGTCGTCGTTCGATCGAGGTCGAACTCTTCTTTTTGGCAAAGGCCCTTGGCCTTGAAGGTGTTATTTTGACTTATCAAAATGTTAACCCGTCGTCGTTCGACCAAGGTCAAACTCTTCTTCTTTGGCGAAGGTCCTTGGCCTCAAAGGGTGTTATTTTTACTTATCGAAATGTTAACCCGTCGTCGTTCGATCAACGTTGAACTCTTCTTTTTGGCGAAGGCTCTTGGCCTTTAAAGGGTGTTATTTCGACTTATCGAAATGTTAACCCGTCTTCATTCGATCAAGGTCGAACTCTTCTTTTTGGCGAAGGCCCTTAGCCTTAAAGGGTGTTATTTCGACTTATCGAAATGTTAACCCGTCGTCGTTCGACCAAGGTTGAACTCTTCCTCTTTGGCGAAGGCCCTTGGCCTTAAAGGGTGTTATTTCGATTTATCGAAATGTTAACCCGTCGTCGTTCGACCAAGGCCGAACTCTTCTTCTTTGGCGAAGGCCCTTGGCCTTAAAGGGTGTTATTTCGACTTATCGAAATGTTACCCGTCGTCGTTCGATCGAGG
>NW_017687357.1:0-6127 GCF_001879085.1 Nicotiana attenuata | reverse complement strand
AAATATCCTAAAAATTTTGACTAATCAGCAGGTGAACCAGACCATAACTCAAAAGGAGTTTTTGAACTTCAATAGCTGTGGATGGAGATCTGTTTGACCAAATAACAAGCTGATTGATTGCTTCAGCCCCTAAAAAATATTTTAGTTAACACATGAGTGTGAAAGCATGCTTCATACCCTATCATAAAGCGTTCTATTCATACATTCCGCAATACCATTTTGTTGTGGTATTCTGACACAAGTGCGGTTTCTCACTATGCCCTATCTGCTGCAGAAATTATCGAACTCAGAATTGCAAAATTCCAACCCATTGTTAGTTTGAAGACGCTTAAATTTTCTTTCCGTCTGCCTCTCAACCATCGTCTTCCATTTAACATATGTCGAAACTGCCTCATCTTTGTTTTCAGAAAATACACCCACACCATCCTTGAGTAATCATCAATCAAAGTTATAAAATACCTGGCACCACAGTCAGAGTGTATATAATCTAACTTGTCTCTGGTCTTGTGCTCGGCCTTCTTGCTGAACTTCACCCTTGTCTGTTTACCAAAAACACAATGCTCACAAAAATTCAAAACTTGATTTTTGAACCCATTCAGCAAATTCTGCTTACTCAACAAAGACAATTGATTATCACTCATATGGCCATGTCGCAAGTGCAACAACTGAGACTGATTCTGATCACTTTTCCTAGAAGCTAAAACAGCTTCCCCTTCAACTACACTGGCATGAAGATGATACAATTTAGAATGTAGTTTACCCTTCATGAGTACCATGGAGCCTTTACACACTTTAAGTATTCCATTATCCGAGTGAAATTTATACCCTTGATCATCCAAAAGTCGAAAGAGAACCGAGGAACATGCCAATACTCAAAGTTTCTGATAATTCTGTCGAACATTCTCAATTTGATGTTACCAACTCCCTCTACTGGTAATGGATTATCATCTCCCATATAGATAGTACCACTCATCTGCTTGTAAGTTGCAAATCAATTCTTGTGTGGACATATGTGGAAAGTAGCACCAAAATCAAGAACCCAAGAATCCTGCCCATGACTAGAACTCACAGCATAGACTTTCTCTACATAGTCACTATCATCAGAATTATTGCCAGTGTCAACAATATTTGTGGGAATTATCTATTTTTTGCTTCCCTCTTTTCTCCTTCAGTTTAGGACAATCTCTCTTGTAGTGACCTTTCTCCCCGCACTCATAACAATGTTGCTTCCTTGCTCTAGACTTTGATCTGGCGGTTGGCTTTTTCCTGTTAAAGTCCTTTTGTTGTGTTCTTCCTCTAATCACACGACCCTCGCTCTCAATTCTGCTGTCTGGAAAGCTCTTTTTCAACTCTTTAGATTTTAGTGCATTACTAACATCTTCCAGTGAAATGCTGTCTTTCCCATATAGCAGCGTATCGGCAAAAGTATCATAAGACAATGGTAATGAACGTAACACAATCAAGGCCTGATCCTCACTCTCAATTTTGATATCCACATTCTTCAGGTCCATTATAATTGAATTAAACTCAGCAATGTGAGTTTTAGCAAGTGTACCTTCATTCATACGGAGATTGTATAACCTCTTTTTCAGGTAGAGGCAGTTTGTTAGCGATTTCTTAGAATACAGATCTTCCAGCTTCTTCCATGCTGTTGCTGCAGAAGTTTCTTCAGCAATTTCCCGAAGAATGCTATCTGTAACGCTCATTAAGATCGCACTCAAAGCCCTCTCCTTAAGGTCTGCCTTCTCTGTCTCTTTCATCTTTTCAGGAAAATCCTCATCAATTGTCTTCCATAACCCTTATAAAATCAAGGACGATTTCATCCTAATCTTCCATAGACTAATATTAGAACCCCCGTCAAATTTCTCTACTTCGTACTTTGTTGAAGATGATGAATTCATCATAACCCTAGATTATATGTAGAAACCCAAACCTTGCTCTGATATCAAATTACTGCGGAATATCGTGGGTTAACTAGCACACAATCATACACAAAGCAAATAGAGACGAAAAATCAACACAAGGATTTAACGAGGTTCGGCTAAGCCTAATCCTCGGGGAAAAAATAGAGAGAGGTTTCCACTATGAATGAGAAGAAAAGCATAGTACAATCTCTAGGATCCCCAACTACAACCCCTATATATAGATCCCAAAAGGCCCCAAACATATAAGAGAAAAGTTTCCCAATTTGATAAGGACTATAGGTTTTCCTCTCCCAAATCTATTAGGACAATGGGTTTTCCTAAAACTATAGAGATTATGGGTTTTCTAAAAATACAAGGAAATAACTCAAGTAACAAAATAACAATATGTTTTATATAAGAGCATTTTGCTATAACTGACAAAAAAATTTGAAACAAATGAGGCTGTTATAGTGAGGTTTGACTGTATTACAAATGTTAAGTCATATTTCATCGAAAGAAATAATATGACAAGTATAATGATTTGATCTAAATTAGTAGTAAAGTACTACCACCAATAGGTGGGGAAGTTAAACATTTACACTTTGGTAAGAGCACTTAAATTTAGGAGAGTTTATTCAAAATACCCATAGAGCTTAAACTAATTACCCTTATCTACCTATTTGAAAACTAGTTACAATTTGTACCTACCGAATTAAATCACCCAACCTACTTGTCCATCCCACTTTTCTTACCTATTTGGCTTGCCATAGCTTGATTTGGCTTGGATTGGTTTGGCTTGGTTTGGATTTGCTTGACTTGACTTGATTTAGTTTGGCTAGCTTGGCATGAGTTGGCTTGGCTTGGCTTGAATTTAGTAGCTTAGTACTTTATTTGGTTGGAATGGCTGGGCATTAAAAAGAGAAAATGGGTAGGGGAAAACGTTATGGGCAGGGGTGGGTAAATAGTTTTTAGTGGGTGGGTATTCGCTAAAGATCCTTAAATTTATAGACGTAACTTGATGGCGACTGGTAGCACAGACGGGTCAATTGGTTTTGTGGCTCTTTACAAATTTGTTTTAAGTTTTATGACCCTACTTCTTTTTACACATGAAAAATTTACTTTTACACGTAAGGGATCTGTCTTTTACACATAAAATATCTAAAAAGGTCATTTTCTTAAATTTAAAATTGTAAAGGGGTATGATGTACCAATAGCACCGACATGATACTGTTGTCACCCATTTCCATGGTAGAATATTGGAGCTACCGGCAAAACAAAAGGAAATTGGTTCATAAGATTGTTGCTAGCTAGAGGTGTCGGCAAGTTGGGCTATAATTGAGCGGCTTAATATTTCATGAAATTAGAGAAATATGATACTTTTTGAGGTGGTTTTTAATTTGTGACCTCCGCTTGCTTTATATGCAGAATTTCAAGGTTAAAACTTAAAAATGTTGCTCATAGGGAAAGTGAGGAGCAAATACTTGTTAAACTTGAAGTTCTGTTCATGGGCCAAACGGGGAGACCATGTACTTTAAGGGATATTCTTGTACTTCACTTGAGGGGAGTGCATAAACACCTAGTTTTTGAGGCCACCATTTAAGTTGTACCTTAGTTAAAAACTATTTGCGATTTGACCTACTTCGGGCACTACTTCAGACGTGCCTGACTGAAGTAGCACAATCCGCATTTGAAGTTTGGGGACTTCAGACGAGAATGTCTAAAGTGCATACAAATAATTGGTTGTACTTTGACACATACGTCTTAAGTGCTCGCAAAAAATGGTGCAAAAAGTCACAACCCCAATTTTCCTTCGTAGGATGTCGTGATGACACCTAGTTTCTAAGAATAGGTAAGACTAACATACATGCAGAATATAATTGAAATAATGATAAGACTCTCAAATACTCAACAACTAATATAAAAGAAACTTCGCAACTCAATATAAACAAACTTCCCAAAATCCGGAGATAATAAGTCACAAGCTCTACAAGTACTAATGATCATCCCTATACAACAATGTCTATAAAAGGGAAAGAAAATAAAGTAGACTAGATAGAGGGTGACTCCGAGGCTTGCGGACGCTGGCAGGTATACCTTGAAGTCTCAAAGTCTGAACTCAACTCATTGGTGCGTGGACTGGTAAGAGGTACCTGGATCTACACAAAAGTATGTGTAGAAGTGTAGCATGATTACACTACAACAGTACCCAGTAAGTGCCAAGACTAACCTAGGTAGAGTAGTGACGAGGTCAGGTCAAGGCTCTACTGGAGTAAACAATAACTGAACAGGTATATAACAGTTTAATAATGATAACAATGGAAATGAAACAATAAAGAAATATACCAAGATTAGCTACACTAAACTAAGTCAAATAACGCATCACGGAAGAAAACAAGAATGATATGCAATGAAATAAAGCAAACAAAATACAAGTGTAGTAATAGAAAAGTATCACAGAATCACTACCGAGGTACCACCTCGTAGCCTCAAATCAGAAAACAATCACAATCTTCCCTTACATCACCGCGGGAGCCTTGCATTTAGTTTTGAAAATTATTTTTCCTTAAATAGCTTCCTTGCATTTTAGCCCACCTTATCACAACGCATGGCTTCAAGTAATTTACCTACTAGCAACACGCGTATCAAGACCACCTTATCTCACCGCATGCGTTTCAATCCCAAATCCATATATCACCGCATGCGTATCAATATCACAACGTATCATAAATCGCACCTCAAGTGCCCAATATCACAACTTTCCAAAGAAGTCAACAATAATGGTGTTTCCACAATAAATAGCCCATGGCTCAACCACAATATGCACAAGAGTCTCAATAATAACAACCGGAAGCGAATAACTCAAAAAGAATAGTATTTCATAACTTAACAACCATGCCTCAATGTGAATTACGGCCTTTATAACTCAATACCAATTTCAACAACATATTCCAAGAATAACAACTTCAAGTAATGAACTCAACGGTTAAATAATGGAATAGGAATAGCGAAAACAATAACTTCAACTAAACATGTAAAGACAATTAACAAGTAAGAGATAAGAGAAGTAGAGCATGTGAAGATAGATTAATGATGATGAATATAACATGTTATGGTAACTCAATTAAGGCATGAAGGGAATCTACATAGCTAAAACCGATCAATTACCATATTCATCCAGTATACACGCTCGTCACCTTGCGTATACGACTTTCACATATCACAATTAACACAAAACAACACCAATCCTAAGGGGTAATTCCCCCACACAAAGTTAAGCAAGACACTTACCTTAAAATACGCTACTCAATCCACTAGTAAGCATTTCCCTCGATTATCCAACTCCAAACGGCTCGAATCTAGAAAAAACAACTTCATACCATAAATATAAACTATAGGAAACTTTTCTAAAATAATAAAATCAACGATCTTTTAAGAGAAATAAAAAGTCAACTCAAAAAGTCNAACGTTTTACACTAAATTTACCCCTAAATTTTACTAAACTTAAATACACTAATTGAATAGATAGAAAAATAACAATGGATTACGCGTAATATAGACCAAAACTAAGTTAGAATCTCATACCCAGATGATTTCCTTCGAAAATACCCTCGAAAAATCGCCACAAACTGAGATCTCTAGGTACCAAAAATAAAAACTGAGATGAAACCCTCAATTAGGCCTTTTCTGCCTAGCGATTCTCGCTTGTGCGAGGTCACAGTCGCACTTGCGGAAAATCCCTCGCAGGTGCGGTTCCAACTTAAGTCCTGTAATTCTGCTTCTGCGGACCACTTGCTCGCACCTTCAAGCCCGCTTTTGCAGAGAAATCGACCGCACCTGCGGTCCTTCACAAGCCTTCCCAAATCCCGCTTCTGCAGAAGGAAAGTCCGCGCTTGCGGAGGCGCACCGGAGCCCAGGTGTCCGCACCTGCCAACCAAGACCTGGGCTGCCCCATTTCATTTTTGCGCTTCACCACCTGATAAGTTAGGATTTTAACATGTTTTATGCCCCTACTTGCCTGTGATTTGGTTATAAATCGCTACAAAATAGTCCCAAAATGCTCACAAGTTGTGCTTGATTGCAGGATTGATCGACAAAGTGACGAAATGTCAAAGATCGGCTCAAAAGGAGTGAAACCTGCTCAAGTATTAAAGACCAAGAAATATAAGGAAAAGAGACCCTAGTGCGTACCGCGCAAAAGTGAATGCGGCCGCACTAGGAGGTTC
>NW_017687356.1:5549-6128 GCF_001879085.1 Nicotiana attenuata | reverse complement strand
TTTAATTTAGTATTTAATTAATATGTCTTGTTCTTCATCTATTTCTTCATTTTCTCCTTCAAGCATGAGTAGCTAAACCCTTTATCTAGGGTTGTGGCTCAACCCTAGTGTGGGTAATTGATGGGTGTTGCTATCTAGGGTTAGATTGACTATGGGTGTTTGCTATTTGGGTTGATTTTATGTTTTAATCTATAAATTGGTGGTTGCAAACACTGATTTGTGCTTTGTGGATTTGACTCTTCTTGAGAAAGAGAGTCTAAGTCTCCAAAATTGACCCAACAAGGAATTGGGATGGACTCATGAGAAATGATAGTCCCAATTAACGGGTTAAATCTCGAGAGAGTAATCACCCTACTTAAACCCTAGTTGCTTGGTCTAATTTGTCTACCCATTTGATCTCGAGAGAGTCAAGTGGGCAAAATCACTCTCTCTGCCGAGAGGTGTGAGAGTGGGTAAAATTGTGCAACAGTTATAGCATAAGCCCCAATTATGTCAATCGAACCTTAGTAACATCTACCTGTCAATTAGCCACCTAGGTGATGTCACGACCCTAGTGCCCTTCTTCCCATTAGATACAAC
>NW_017687356.1:0-808 GCF_001879085.1 Nicotiana attenuata | reverse complement strand
GAAATAAAATTACAATCAGAACCCTTAAGCTGCATCCAAGGAGCCTAATTCAAACCCAAGGTCTAACAATATGATATGAGCCAACTGCCAGGATCAGGTTCCAAAGCCTTTCTCTTATCCGGGATGTGTCAAAGTTCCAAGGAATTTCAATAACTCCAGGCAATATTCACACCCAGATATCAGAACTGAATGAAAGTGCAGTGTGGAAGGGCCAGCCCTCCAATGTCCAGGTTCAGAGGGAGCTCAAGGTCCCAAGGCAAGGCTCATTGGAGGGGGGCAGAACTTAGAGTCTAGGAACAAGTGTAAGTGCAGTAGAGGGATATAAGGGATGCCAAGGCAGACTGGTGGTCATGCCCAGCAACATAAAATGTTGGTACACCCCTGACCAGCCCATTAGCCAAACATTAGAGAGTTAGGACCTATTGAAGGTCAGGTTCAACCCTGGACAGCAATTTGGATGCTGCCAGGCTAAACCTTAACTCAAACACACATAAGGGAATGAGGATGGGAAACTGAAAGAGCTTAGGACCCAAAGGGTCCAGTTTACATCCATGGACAATAATTTTGTATATTGCCATGTTTTTTAAACTATAGCTCAAACACATAGAGGGATATGGGGAATGGGATTCATTGCAAGACATAAGCAAGATATAAGCACATTATACAAAGGTTAAATTCTACAGGCAGTAAAGTAAGCATGGACAGGAGAATTGGTAAGTAAACGACATTAGAGTTGATGCTGGAATTAAACTAGGACATACCGGTTTCAGAAAGTAGACAAGCAAAAGAAAGACAGAAGTCTTAGCAA
>NW_017687355.1:5376-6128 GCF_001879085.1 Nicotiana attenuata | reverse complement strand
AAAGAATCCAAAGTTCATAACTATGGCATAACACAAGACGATTGCTTTGCTCATCTTGAGCTTGGATTCAAGTTTTTGTCACTCAGTGATGAAGTGAGTGGTGTTTTGGGCCAAACTTATAGAAGGAACTACGTGAGCAGAGTTTAAAATGGGTGCTTTGATGCCGGTAATGGGAGGTGACAAAGACTTTGCAGCTTCAGGACTTTTTGAAGCTGATTGCTCTAACTCATCGCGTTCGCGAGGGTCCTACCGGCGAAACGCGAAGAAAAAAATGCCAGAACACCAGAAACTAAAAAACCTGCAACTTTTTATGAGTTCAAAACCTTCCGAAACTCACCCGAGCCCTCGGGACTCCAAGCCAAACATACGTACTAACTCAAAAACATCATATGAAATTACCCGTGCGATCAAATCGCCAAAATAACCTCTTAAATAACGAATTAAACCTCAAAATCAATAAAATTTCTCAAAACTTCTTTAAACATCAAATTTTGCATTTAAGGTCCGAATCACGTCAAATGGATCCCGTTTCTTACCAAACTTTACCGACAACACATATAAATCACATTGAACCTGCACCGGGCTCCGGAACTATAATACGGGCTCGATACCACAGATTTCACATAACATTTCACTTTCAAAAACCTTTATATTTTTAAGAAAATAATTTCTTTTAAAAATTTATTTCTCGGGCTTGGGACCTCAGAATTCGATTCCGGGCATACGCCCAAGTCCCATATTTTCCTACGGAC
>NW_017687355.1:0-5018 GCF_001879085.1 Nicotiana attenuata | reverse complement strand
GGGGGGGGGGGGGGGGGTTGGCTAGTAAAAGGGCGAGCAGTTATGTTATCAGATATTCTTAGGGCCAAATTGTATTTATTTACTTAGTTGTGTAGTTAGGTCCAATTACAATAGAATAGGATATTCATCTTATTTTGAGTTGTAACTATCCGACCCATATTTTTTTTGTATATAATAGAGGGGATCTGACTCTAGAAGGTTCGAATGCTCATTTTTACATTTTACACAAAATATTCCATCTTTGTTCTCTCTCTATTTCTCTCGGATTCGAGTTTCGCACTTCACAATTCCGAGATTACAATGAGTTTTACAATATCCTAACACTTTGGCTTTTGAATGAAAATAAGATAATGTGTATTACTCAAGTTTTTTATTCTTATTACATTTTTAATGTCAATTATGTGATTAATTGCCTTACTGTGATAGTAACAGTTATGTTCACTGTTCATATCAAATTCACCTTAAAAATATGTGAGGCTCAACCAAAAATACACGAATATACTTTATTGCAATAGAAGAAACTGAAATAAATCTGATTGTGGAAAAATCTATCCTCCACGCCATTAAGGGAAGGACAACGTGTGCAAATTAATGTCTATAGATTACTTGAAGAATGGCAACAAATGATAACTTTAGTTCTCTCTCTTTTTTGACCATTTGGATTGAAGTAAAGCATCGAATAAAAGGATTTCCTTTCTCAACAAGGAAATAAGGGCTTTGCCGTAACAGAGTCCCAGGGTGAAAGAACAGAATAAAAATTGCAGGATCTTGCAAGAAAAGCTAACTAATTATGATCATAATAAGTAAACAATATAGTGCATTATATTCAGGCTATTGTTCTCGTGGATTTTCTTGTTTATATATATGAAGCTTATTGCAACAGAACTCCCCAATTAACGGTTTCATTTATCTGGAAAAGGGTAAAATTATTACTTTAAGTTCATCAACCAAGTCTAATCAATGTCACATCTTGGGGATTACAGAGGAGGGGTTAATTGGACAAGTTCAACCAATTCAATATATGAAGATCTTGAACCTTCCTCTGGATGGATAGAGGATACCAACAACCATTATCTTCTTATTGATCTTCCTGGTATTCATAATTCATTGTCTCCAAATTTTTGCATTTTAAAATCTCTTCTTTCTTTTTTTCCAAGTTATTTTTTGGATTTTAATTGACAAATGATATTGGTTATTTATCATAATGATATTGTTAAAAATATTTTTCTTGCTCTTATAATTTGTTAGAAGGATTCAAAAGGGAGGAGGTGAAGCTTCAAGTTGATATATTTGGCAATATAACGGTAAGTGGAGAAAGGAAAGTAAGCGAATATAAATATATCCGCTTTAAAATATCAACTAAAGCACCTGAAAAATCAAAATGTGAGGATACAAGCGCAAGGCTTGAAGATGGAATTCTGTATGTTATCATCCCAAAGGAATTACCAGAAAACAAAGAAGGCGATGACGTAGCAACTGATAGCAATTCTCATGAAGAGAATCAACAGAAAAAACCAGAGGAGGAAGAAGGTCCAATTAGTGATGATAAAGAACAAAGTCAAAATGCAAAAGAAGAAAAGAGCGAAGCAAGCGAGGAAGAAGAATTTCATGATGCAAAAATGGCAAAGAAGTGGCACGGAAATAATCTATTGGTAGCAGCAGCAAAAGAAACAATGAGAAAGAACAAGATGATTATTATAACAGCTTTGATTGCATTTTCTTTAGGTGTTTTAGTTTCTCATAAATGTCAGTCAAGCAAAATTGATTGACTAATATCTCTACCAAAATAATGTTATATGTGATAAAGAATTCTGTACTCAACATATTCAACGTGCAATAAACATCAAAGCGAACCCACAAAGTAAGCTGCATTCGAGACCCTAGTGACAAAATACATCAGATAATTGTGTTGATATATGATCTGTTTATGTTTTAATATTTATGCAGATAGTACCAGTTACGTTAGATTTGCAAAATGCTTTCAAACAATTACAGTTTGACAATACCAATCAAATACTACAATCAGTTAATGTAGTGCACTTTACGAAAGTAAGAAGCATCCAAGTCAATTGAGGAGCTAGGGACTCATTTGATTCTGATTGTAACAAGAGAAAGATCCACACACCAGAATAAGCATCAGTTCAAAGTTCATTTTATCTTAAAGGGACCTGATTCCTCATGTAATCTATCCACCAATACACAAAAGGCAAAACTCTGTGTATGATATGACACTTTATCCTTATTCCTTAAGAGGAAGCTTTTTCGTTTTGTGTGCCAGAAGTGAGTTGATGATAAAAAATGAACATTGGTCCTAACTCAATACTAAAAAGCTAGCTCATGGGTTGGAATATTGTTCAAGACTATAAACAATCTAATTGCACCATGCCACACAGCCACACCGATGTTGGACTTGGGGCGTATCTAGGTTAAGGGGTGGGTTCACGTGAACTCATGCTCCTCTCCTTAAATCATGTATAACAATGTTATATTTCTTTAAATTTTCTTAAATATATGTGCGTGCACCCATGCTTAAAGACTTCTATCGTGCAATAATAATTTGGCGCACCTCTACAAGTGAAATCGACTGTTCAAATCCGAGTCTTGTTTTCGGCAAGGAATGTGTGTGTGTGTGTGAAATTCACTAAATTTTCAAAAAGAATATAATTTTGAACCTATCATTTCAAAAGTGTAGTGGGTTCATGGTAAGAGACTAAAGCTAAACCCGTCAAATATAAATTCTAGATCCGTCTATGCATAATAATGCACCCATCATCTTGAAATCCTTGATCAGCCTCTAATGGACTTCACAAAGCATTAAGGAGACAGAATCCCATTTTAGATATAGGTGAACATAATATTATACTTGTAATCCCCATAAGCATGTTCTTATATATTTTATATTTCAGGAGACAAAATCTAAGAGCACTAGTTTTGTAGGTTTTGTTGGTTACTTCCAACATAGTGCAAACATGGCAATTTTCTCGACTTTTATCGAGCTAAACCCATTTATTATAGGTATAATTGTTAATACTAAGTGTAAAGTGGAAATATTAGTCATAAAAGTGGACTGTAATTCGAAGCTTCAGGCCATAATTAGTGCAATTCAAAATGAACTTTTCCCAGCAATAAAGTAGGCAGATGGACAACATGTAGCAATGTACCGTATATTGTGCCTGTTAAAAGGGCTCAGTGCTATGTGCCCGTAGAACTTAACAGAGTAGTTTCAAACGTAAATTTTTACAAGAATTTGACAATATGGGCATGTAATCTGAGTGGCATAATTGAGAATGGACACAATCTATTTGACAGCTACAGTATTGACAATATGCGGTGAAGAAAAAGGGGCCCCAGATGAGAGAAAAAAGGATTCTTTTTACTTACCTAATTTGTTTCAAATTGGTTCGAGGTGCTTTTGACAAAAAGGAAGGGGCTATTGTTGGGCAGTGGAATCATGCTCCAAAGCTAGCATTTTCTTCCTATTGCATCACTCATCGGTTTAGTCATAGTCAAGCTTTCCACACTAACATTTGGAGAAACGAATAGGGCTATAAAAATAAAAAATAAAAAAGAGGGCTATAGGACCATTTTAGAACGTACCTAAGCTACCACTATAAAAGAATATATGCTCTAAAGTGAACTTGAAAAGTGAAATATATGATGAGAATAATAACTACTACTATTTAGTGACCAAAATGAGCTAATCGCGTCTAAACCCAACTCTTTTATGTAACCTTTGTGTATATTGACAAAAGAACTACAACAAACACTACTGACAGTAACAAGAAGATATTGCAGAGATATGGAACGACCTCACTCGTATCCTTTTTCCCCTAATGTCAGATGACTTGTATATAAAAATATTTCAAATGACGCTCATCTGATTGTACCATCACTAAGTACTACTTTTTCTTTTAATCACATACATGTCATGATCCATCAATGTTCTTAGAGATCTGTTTCAACGTCACATAGATAGTTACGCTAAGGATGCTGGCTTATACATGACGTAAAAATTAAAGTGCCAATTAAAGTAAACAAATAATTTAAGTAGAAAACGATCACTTTATCCACAAGTTGTATTGTAGATTCTATTAAGGAGCTCTAGCGCTATTATATCAATCTTAAGAAGGGCTTAAGCTGATCTAAAGGTTTTCCTAAAATAGTTAACATTTCAATTATAAATGGATAGGAAAATGTACCGAAATCTAAAGGACTTGTTAGTACTCAAGAAGTCATAATTCAAACCATAGTATTACATTTTAAAAGTTCGAGTAATTAGGTTCAAGTATATTTTTCATACTCCCAAATAATTATATGATAAGAAAATAATAAAGGAGGATAACTTGAGACAAACTCCATGTCTGCCTCAACTTAGCTCTCCACAGAGCATAAAGCTAAACTCAAATTTAAACTAAATTAGTTTAGTCGAATAACTTTTCCAATAGTTCATTCGAATAAATTAATACTCCATACTGTATTTGTTTGATATCTAAAATATGTTAATCATTGAATGTCGACCAAAAAAATAAAAGAAATTTAGAATAGAAAGGAGGGAAACAGAATAAACATAGGATTAATTAATTAAGAACCAGAAAGGAGGGAAACCGAAAAGCAGAAGAAAAAAAATGAAAAGAAAAGAAAGGAAACTTCAAGAGAGAGATTGGAATATAATCCTTCTCTCTATCTCTCTCACCTATCGAGATCGCATCACCATCCAATTACACACACCTCCATAAACATTCCTCAAAATTACCATTTTACTCTCCCACAAATAGGAAAAAATCAAAAATTGAAAAAACACAGCGTTAAAAAAAAAACGACAAAGGGACAAGAAACAACAAAGCAGCACAAAAAAACAAACAATAACAATAATACTCTTCCAAACTCTTTCAACTCTCGCGGCCACCTCCACACTATGAACCCATAACCATGTCATCAGGGCCGCCGGAGCAACAACCCCCACAGCAAGAACCGCCACCAAAACCACCGCAACCTAGTCCGTAAACTTGTAGTAGAAA
>NW_017687354.1:5530-6128 GCF_001879085.1 Nicotiana attenuata | reverse complement strand
GGATTGGTTATAGCTGACCCTCCCTTGTTGGGATGTTTGACTTGTTGTGATTATTCCCTTGCCGGGACTGTATTGTGTACTGTGTTGAAAGTATAGGGAGCGGGTGGTACGCCTACCACAAGTGATATTGAAATGGGAGCGGGTGGTACGCCTACCACAAGTGATATTGAAATGGGAGCAGGTGGTACGCCTACCACAAGTGATATTAAAATGGGAGCGGATGGTACGCCTACCACAAGTGATATTGAAATGGGAGCGGGTGGTACGCCTACCACGAGATTCATGAGAAATGGGATCGGGTTGCACGCCTGCAACAAGATGAGTTGAATATGAAAGTTGCCTTGTCTTTTCATTATTGTTAGAAGTTAAAAATATAGATGTACGTACCATTATTCCCGATATTTTGTGCTATCTGTCACCCCTGAAGCATGCTCCCCTCCCCAGCTTAAATTGATATGTTCTTGCTATTTCTTTCCATTGTACTTGCGTATATATCTGCACAGGTTTATGTGGTGTCCAGTCTAGCCTCGTCACTACTTCGCCGGGGTTAGGCTAGACACTTACCAGCACATGGGGTCGGTTGTGCTGATGCTACACT
>NW_017687354.1:0-1503 GCF_001879085.1 Nicotiana attenuata | reverse complement strand
TTTTTTTTTTTTTTTTTTTTTTTTATAATTCTTATCTTGTTACTATACATATATATGTTTTTTCTTAGCGATCATTCTTTTCTCTTGAAAGAAAATGTAATAATGAAAGTGATTAAGTAAAGGAAAATACAAAACATAAAGGAGAATTAACTACAGCAATTCTTCTACGTATCAAATTTGGAAGAGAACATATCGTCAATTCTTAATAGTTGTTCATCTAACCATCTTAAAATAAAAGAATTCTGTCTGTTTTTCGGGTTCGAAAATATGTTGTTCTATATCTTCATAAAACTAAGAACTTTTGCTATAATATACGTACAATTCATGTATAATATATGTATAACCGTATATAGTTAGTCTATACCGGCTAGACAAAGTAAAAAATAAATCCAGCAGGCTATTTATATAAAGATCTCTTGAAGTTATTATCTAGCCAAACGGGCCTAAACAGTTTGGGCTTCTGAATCTCAAACCCAGCATGTCCAACATATTTGTTACGTGGGAATTATAATATATAGTTTGGCAAAATACAATAGTGACCGGTCGATCAAAACAAGTTACATTGGCTAGCCAAAATGTATATTAAAATATGTATTTATATGTATATATAATACACATATATACAAAAAAAAAAGATATATTTTGTTAGCTATTATTTTTATTGAGAATATTGTTATATTTATATTTGTATCAGTGCTGAGTCAGCATCATTACTTAGTCATTGATAGTTAGGCAATTAGTCATTTTGTATATATGTACTGAGAACAGTATTATTTTTAGTTTTTTTGATCAATATCATAATTTTCAGCTAACCGACCTTGTTATTCTATCCATTCCTGTCTATCACTCTCTTTCTTCGAGAAGCTTCCACAACCTCCATCGGAGGTAGCTCGGAGCTTTCTCCTCACTCAATCTTCACATGGTATCAGAGCGGAGGTCCGATCAACGACCACACATCATATCTCTCTACTGTTTTCAGTTGATTCGAATGGTCTAGGGTTTCATTCAATCTCTTTGATAATCAAGATTTGGGAAAATCTGGATCGAACACATTCAGTGACGATTCGTTAGCGGACTGAAGAAATCTCAGCTGTACGAAGAACATTCCGACTATTATTCACAAATTTCTCACAAAATCTTCATGGCGGTCACAGATCAAGTTGATGAAGCGACCACAACCATAACAGCAACGACGATGCAGACCACGATTGATGCTGGGAGTCCTCTGTACATACATCCTTCCGATAGCCCAGGATCTAGTCTAGTTCCGGTACCTTTTGATGGGATTGGATACCGCTCCTGGAGGAGGAGTGTGCTCAGAGCCCTTTCAGTGAAGAACAAGCTAGGGTTTATTACTGGAGATACTGAAAAACCTCTTGTGACTTCTCCACTCTTTCGCCAATGGGAAAGGTGCGATGATATGGTCACCTTGTGGATTCTGAACTCCCTATCGAGAGATATAGCTAACAGTGTTAAGTACGTGAATGATTCCGTCGAGTTGTG
>NW_017687353.1:5244-6128 GCF_001879085.1 Nicotiana attenuata | reverse complement strand
TAACTTGAATTGTTAACAAGTATTTGAGTATGTTCTCATCAGTTTGTCGTCAATTGGCTAGTTTTGGTGCATTGTGCGTCGGTTCAAGCCGTCGGAAGGATGTAGAATGCCGGTTATGAGTCTTCGGAGCGAGAAGAGTCTCCTTTCTAACCTTGTAAGAGGGAATTGTCCCCCTAGGTGAAATAATTGATTATGTGCTCCTATATGTGGGGGGCTACGTACGCACGAGGTGACGAGAGTCCGTGCGTAGCTACTATTATGCTATTGTCCGGGTAGATAGGACCCAAAAACATGTTATACTTGGATTAATTGTGAACCCATGGATAGCCTGAATTGCTTAAATCACATTGAATTAGTAAGTAAATTTCTAAAAGGACTAAACTTCATTTCTTAAAGGTTGTTAAAGGAGAATTGGTATTATTTGGATAATTATTCCCCGATAAATTCCTAATTGGCTACTTGAGCATGTATTTTATGTGTACCTGCGTCGCATGCATGATTCGCGAGCAGCGTATGTGTTTACTTATGGAACGGGCCGAACGCCTCGGCAGATTAAATAGATGCATCTATCGTTCAGGCCATTCGACCCTCGACAGTGCACAGTTTACATTCCTATTGGATCGGCCGTCGCCTCGGTGTGATTTGCGTCATGTTATTTGTCGCTTGAGAATTTTTAACGTTAAATTACCCTTTGTGGCTTGATATAAACTGATAAGATAATAAAGAATAAACCTTGAAAGCCCTTGATTATTTGTTAAAGGTGTTTACCTGTTTTCTGGCTTCGCGAATTAAAACTACTATATAAATCCATGATTTTCCTCACATTTCTAGAATATTGTTAATTGACCTCTAGTGAGTGTCGAAGTTGGCCATCTCGTCTCTAC
>NW_017687353.1:0-1574 GCF_001879085.1 Nicotiana attenuata | reverse complement strand
AAAAAAAGAAAAAAAAAATGCAAAAAATTTATATTGTTTTTTTTCTAAACGCTTTCATGGTTTGAGTGTTATAAAAAAGTAGGAAAAAAATGAACAGTTAGTTTATTTACTCCATTCCTGATTTTTCTGAACTACGTAATAATCTGATTCATGCGGCGTCATAATACGTAGGCAATCCCCATCTGATTCGATCATAGCCATAAAATTAATTGAGTGAAAAAAAAAACTGAAAAAAAAAGGGAAAAAAATTCAATGAAAAAGAAAGAAAAGAATGACAAAAAAAAAGAGCGACATAAAATAAAAGAGTGCCAAAAACAAAAAGAGAAAAAGAGAGTGCCAAAAAAAAAAGAGCGGCAGAAACAAAATGAGAAAATCAAGAGTGATTAAAGCAAGACAAAAATGAAAGAAAAGGAGTACAGAGTGAAAAAGGGTTAGTTAAGGCCGGGATGAAAAATGAACCGGTTCAAACACATGGTAGAAGCGTTTAACTGTTTAGGTGCATTGCATCCCAACGTGCGATTTCCTATTTGTTAAGTGTCTCAATACTAACAAGGTTGTTGGGTGTGCAAATTAGCCAGGTTCTGTTCAGGTGGTTGGTTTTGTTGGTAATCTGACTTTCCATCCTTACTTCACAAGATCCAAAGGCAGGGTTCCTATGGCCTCGGCCCCACCACACTATTATCCCCTTCAAGATGCTGCTTATGCCGTGGCACTGCCTTCCGATGCGGTGATGAACGCCCAACCTTACACTCGGCCACAACATTATACACAAAACCGAGCTCTACCTCCCAGAAATAACCATCCTTACCAAGCTCCATATAATCCCCAATTAAATGTTCCCTAGTACAATCCTCGCCCAAGAGAGCCTTTCAGAAAGAACCAGTTCACCCTTATTGGTGAATCGCACTCAAGCTTGTTCCAAAAGCTAATCAGGTTAGGTCTGATGCAGCCAGTGGCCTCAAACCGGCCGAACCATGAGTCCCCCTCACACAGAGATGATGCTAGATGTGAATACCACTCTAGAGCAGTGGGGCATAGTACCGAGGACTGTCAGATCCTTAAAAGGGCAGTTGAAGACTTGATTGAAGCTGAACGAATCGTTCTTCGGGACGAAGAGGCTCCTGATGTGACGAACAATCTGTTGCCTGCTCACAACACCGAGCCAATAGTCAAAATGATTTATGAAGATGAGGAATTTGATCCGGCACTGAAGGCCATTGCAGCCATCGTCGAGATAGAAGAAAAGCTACAAAACGGTCGACAAGCTTGATGTTCCCCATCAGACGGGAGTCCCGGTAGCCAGTCTTGCTATCCCTTCTGCATCCGGATTATCTTAGGGTGTGATCCAGATGCTTTACTTTTATTGTCTTACTTTCTGATGTAAACCCTTTTATCATTAAAAATCAAAAAAAATCAAAAATCAAAAAATCAAGTGAAATTAATATTTCATTGTCCAGGAATGTCTCTTTTCTTAATCTTGTCATTTTTCTTATTCTCTTTTCAGTTCTGTTAAATGCAGATTTCAATAACATGACATGCCTGCGGGCTTCATGCCCAGATCTTAAAATGCTGTC
>NW_017687352.1:4060-6129 GCF_001879085.1 Nicotiana attenuata | reverse complement strand
GAGAGTTAAAACGGGGGGGGGGGGAACAAGTTTGCAGGATTGACAAAGATTATCATACACAGATGCACAATACTAAACAAGTTGAAACCTAAGAGGTCCAAATTATGCTAAGTATACATCATAGTGTCATGTTAATTAGCATTTAGACATGATGGGGAATACACATTGTGATAAGCCAAATAAATCACTGAAGGAACAAGGTATCAAGTGAGCCAAAGACATATTGAGGGACATATTAGAAGAGGGACGAGGATTGGCGAGTTTTAGCGACGTTGATGATTCGGAGAGTAAATACCTGAGAGTAGCCATTGGGAATAGCAGAGAAAATGTGGGAGATTGTAATTAAACATAAACCCTAGCTGGGGTTTTTGGTGAAAATTTGAGTTGAAAGTTGATATATACCTACTTGGAGCTGAAAAGAGAAAGGCGCAGCTTCGGCTATCGTTATAACTAGTATCCACCCGCGCGTTGCGCGAAAAATGTGAAGTATAACATTTGGAAAAAAAAAATTATTTGGAACTTTTTAGTATTGAGCCTATAAATTGACAATTGGAAGAAACTATGAGATCAGCAAAAATAAAGGTAGACCTTTCAACTTATAATTTCTATTCTCGGTATCAAGATGTTGTCATTATTAATAGTAATATAGATTCATCAACAGCTCCAAAGACTAACTTCTACCTGGACAAATACTTAAATTGCTACTCAATAATTAGATGTAAATCATTCCATGTCATAATGTATGGATATGTGAAGTATGCACTCACATTCACCACGGGATTCTTGACAGATGAGTCAAGGTAGGCTTCAGTAATTTCCTTCATCTTTGTCAGCACCACAGAAGAGATTTCTTCAGCAACAAACTGCATCTCTTCACTCTTATTGTTTTATAACAATCATTAACTTATCACCAGGTCCAAGAAAAACCTTAATAGGCCACCATTTCATGTCACCCTATACATATGCATCACTAAACCTCTTGCCAATAAGCCGCTTTGCATCTGCAATGTAAATCACAATGAGAACTGCATAATAGAACTGAAACCATATAAATACGACTTGGATTACAGCACAAAACCTATGAAAAAGCAAATTACATGGGAAAGCACAAAAGTTGCATTAAACAAATATGGACAACTCAATAAATGAGATATATGTCATTAACAAATATGAGCAAAATGAAGCGTAGAACCTGAAACTCATATAATTTGTTCCTATTGATTTAAAAATCAGACTACTTCCGGCAATAGATGAAGCATGCATTAAGATATGATATCCTTGAAGATAAAAATAGTTCCAGAATTCCCTTGACTTAGATTACCCTAGCCTATTAAAGAAACGAAAGTGTTACAAACCATAAAATTTGACATCACAAACCAGAAACAAACATCTATATACAGCTACTGAGAAAAGGATTTAATTAATCCCACATTGTTTCTGATAAAATTTTATGTCAAGATCAATACAACTTTTCTTACACTAACTACAATCACGCAAAACTTCAAAATATTACTTTGTGTTCTTGGACAGGGGCGCTTCCTCTACGTGGAAAGATAAAGTAAGTGTCATAGAATTCTGTTGAATTAGGGAAATTGACTATGTAATATTTTATCTCCTATGAAATTAGATTGTTGATCATGTGATGAAAGCACTCATTTAATCTATTGAAATAAACCTTATAAATTAAGGATGAAGCAAAACATATGGTTACAGTAAAACTGAAGACTTTATATACTTCCTTTTTGCATAGGCATATTACGGAAGTATATATGCATAGTTACAGAATTTGCAGTAGTTTAAGAGACTAAACAATTGTCAAGAAACATTGTAAATTATTTTGACAGAATATGCATATTTGTAGAATTTGCAGCAGTCTCAGAGACATATAGGAGGAACATAATATTTTTTTTTCCCTTAGATTAATTATTAGGATGTATTATATTGGTAATAATTCGTTAGTGCTGGAAATTGGTAATCAGAAACAGAAGTAGAAATAAGTCTACAATACATAATCACTTCAAGTAGATAGTTTCATCTATTTGAGGATTGCTAGAAATTAATAAATAATT
>NW_017687352.1:0-955 GCF_001879085.1 Nicotiana attenuata | reverse complement strand
TCGGGTGCAATTATATGATATACCAATAACTCAAACACACGCAACGATAACTCCCATTCACAGCAACTGCCCACAACAACCAAGTACCGATAGAAATCTCTTATTAGCCAAAGTCTCATTCCAACACCTTTACATATATTGCAACTGTTAACTAAAACGCGCAGTAAGCCATCACCATTTCTCATATCAACCATTCATGAAACCACTTCTCCTTTGGCAAATACTACATCAAATTTTTCTGAGTCGAAGCTCGACATTACCCTTCCAACATACTGAAATCGAATCCGTTCGTATTCATTAGTGACCCCAACGATCCTCAAATCCAACACACCACTCTGGTGATATGACACCTCAATACCGGCCTAAGCCACAACTTGCATAATACGCGTACCAATAAGAAACGGTCTGAACATACTCAAATCATGAAAATGACTCAAACGAAAGAGCGGTACCTCAAGCTCATCAAAACTGCCACAACACAAGGCTGAGACCCTGTCTCACATCATAGAATAGAACACACAAGTTTGACCTGCAAGGTCATGTTTCCACACGGCTTTGTTGCAACGCGCGATCCTATCTAAATACTACTTCCACCTGGAACACCTCTAGTCACTATGCTTGAAATCGACAACCATGCTCAATTGATGTCTGGAGCCAAAGAGAATCATTACACATCCCATGCTCTGCATGACCTACATAGGTCTTGTTCAAATTCTTCCAATACCGACACGACGGATGAGATCTGTATGAATTCATGACACTGCCGAACCAACCATTCATTGGGTCTATACTTCTGGCAAGAACTATCACCTCATTCTGAACCAAATAATGGTCTTAGCCCCCTTAATTTACTTCATCTGCTCAGATTGCACTGAGATCGAATTCAATAATCTCGTCTCACCCAGTACGAACTGCTCGGGCAATAGCCACCCCAGACATATTAAAAACGTCTCAT
>NW_017687351.1:5413-6129 GCF_001879085.1 Nicotiana attenuata | reverse complement strand
CAAAGAAGAAAAATTGGACATACCTTGGAAAAAAGAACCGTAGGTAATAAAGAAAAACCAAAGGATAATCGACCACTAAACATAAAAGACATAACTAATATAATAAAAAAAAATTAAGAAAGCTAAATAAACATACAAGTAACTAAACATACTAATATCAACATACTAATATAACACAATGACATAAAAAATATAACTAATAACAAAATGAAAACAAACACAGTACCAAATCTGACCGTATATCCACAATTATATTAAAAAAACAGTTATACAAGAAGCCACCCCCAACTAAAGATGTTGCAATGTCCCCAATGCAACAAAACATAATAGAATAGAAAATGGTGGAAAGTGCTCTCTGGATACTGCATCAACTGCTCTCCTTGCTGTCTGAGTCAGAATCATCCTCCTCGCCTTCTTCCTCGGGCCAAGCAACAGGAACATCATCATCATCCGCAGCCCTGGTCGATGGTATCCGGTCCTGAGGCTTTAGGGCCTTCCACAACCCTTTCACACCCTTCAACATGCGAGTAAAGAATTTATCTCTTTTCTTCTCCCTTTTTACCATCTGGTGCGTGCCTTTTCTAGATTGCTGTGGGAAGTGCTCAAATCACCATGCCTTGGCCAGCTCAGTGTACGCTTTCTCTAGTGCCTTGAGGTGATCCCCCTGCTTCCTTTGATCTTCAATGTATTTCTGGAACTCTTTCTTTGAAATGTAA
>NW_017687351.1:0-792 GCF_001879085.1 Nicotiana attenuata | reverse complement strand
TCAACATTTGTCCCTTGGTGACTCTCAGAACATTGGGAAAGAGCCTGCATGAGATCAAGGATGGAGCCATCAATGTCAAAGCTTTCGATGGTTCCCAAAGGTCCACTATTGGGGAGATCAGTTTGTGTTTGCAAATGGGACCGACTTGGTTTGACGTTGACTTTCAAGTGATAGATATCCCAGCTCTTACAACTTGCTATTGGGACGGCCATGGATTCATGCTGCTGGAGCTGTAGCATCAAGATATAAATATTGAAACAAACCTATTCCAAGTTCTGGAACCGAAATCCAAATACGGTAGGAAGAAAGTCAAACTACGGTCAAACTTACGAATTCTTTAAACCTTTAAGCTTCTAGTTTTGAACAAAATATGATAAATAAAGTTAGGGACTTTCGAATTCGATTTCCGGTATACTCCCGAGTCCCAAATTACTATACGAATCCACCGGGACCGTCAAAATACTAATTCAGGTTTGTTTATACAAAACGTTGACCGTAGTCAACTCAATTGAGTTTTAAGGCGCGATTTCACATTTTCAACAATTTTCTCATACAAAATCTTCCGAAAAAAAAGGATACAGACCGCACACACAAATCGAGAAAGGATAAACGGATCTATTCGAGGTCCCGGAACACAGAATTGAAGGGTAAAAATATAAATGACCTATCGGGTCATCGCATTTTTATTATCTATATTTACTATTTCATAACAAGCACGGCCTTCTAAATTCTTCTATCCAAGTATAGAAAATATGAATTACTTATGTGATTGTGTTTGCCCGAGTTGAGTGT
>NW_017687350.1:5552-6129 GCF_001879085.1 Nicotiana attenuata | reverse complement strand
TTGTTTCCGAACCCCGGCTAATTCCCTTTCTGCTTTGTTGAGGTCAAAACTGTAGTCATTGACTTTTTGCCTTAGATTTTCTATAAGCTTTGCATCTTTGGCACTCCCAACGTGATTTTCGGCCGCTATTTTCATCGTTTGGATTTGGGCTCGTAAGGCTTCATTCTCTATGACCAATTTATTTTTCTCACCCTCATCGGTTGCGGCTTGTACACTGTTTTCAAACTGGAGGTCTTGGACTTGCCTTTCTAATTCTCCTATTTTAGCTCTGTATTCATTTTCTTTAGCTAACCAGGCCCATTGTTCTTGCGATGATTCAGCAAAATCCTAGAGGTGAGGTCTTTTAGCCGGCCTCCCAAATGCAACTTCCCTTCTATACCAAGCGTGATACTTAGGTGACACTTCTCCTTTAGATCGATCCCGTACACAGGTATTCACCGCCAAGTATTGACATTCGCTCCAGACCCGGCGAACCTTTGCTTCAGGAAACTGGCGATCAGGACCAATCTCAACCACTTGGATGCTAAGATCGTCGTCTTTTCGCACTATTTGGCATCTCCCGAGTTGCCTTAAAACC
>NW_017687350.1:0-831 GCF_001879085.1 Nicotiana attenuata | reverse complement strand
GCGGCCTATATGCAAGTTCCCCTTGAAGTCTGTCCAGGTCACTCATTATCTGCTTCACAAATATCATCACCGATGCAAAGAAGGTCGTACGAGTCATGTTCTCGCATACTTGGCATTTCCTAGTAATGGAGTGTGCAACGGTTAAGATTCTCTCTCTGATCCTGCCTCTTTCTTGAAGCAACCGCCTATCTGTTGGGCCCTAGCCTCCAAAGTCTGCTCGGCTACCTGGTTTTGTTCCTAGAGTTGTTGCAAGTCCATTTCTAATTGTGCCAACACCGTGTAGCAGTGCTCTCTTTCAATCGTGAATTCTTTTGCCTGTTTGATCATATTGTTCTCTGTGGCAATGACCCTTTTCTTTAATCCCGTGACCTCATTATCGTGTTCTTCTTTCAACTGCTTAACCATGCGGGCCCGTTCTTCCGTGTTTTTAGACAATTGTTTCCGAACCCCGGCTAATTCCCTTTCTGCTTTGTTGAGGTCAAAACTGTAGTCATTGACTTTTTGCCTTAGATTTTCTATAAGCTTTGCATCTTTGGCACTCCCAACGTGATTTTCGGCCGCTATTTTCATCGTTTGGATTTGGGCTCGTAAGGCTTCATTCTCTATGACCAATTTATTTTTCTCACCCTCATCGGTTGCGGCTTGTACACTGTTTTCAAACTGGAGGTCTTGGACTTGCCTTTCTAATTCTCCTATTTTAGCTCTGTATTCATTTTCTTAGCTAACCAGGCCCAATTGTCTTGCGATGATTCAGCAAAATCCTAGAGGTGAGGTCTTTTAGCCGGCCTCCCGAAATGCAACTTCCCTTCTATTACCAAGCGTGATACTTAG
>NW_017687349.1:0-6129 GCF_001879085.1 Nicotiana attenuata | reverse complement strand
AAGCAGGTAAGAAAGAAACTCAGTCTAAATATTTAAAGTAAAACCGGGTTTTTCAACAATTAGCTCAAGTACGCGCTCGTCACCTCATGCACAAGGCATTCAATTACCAATGTCATATCCTAAGGGGAAAGGTCCCCCACACAAGGTTAGACAAGCCACTTACCTCGAACCGGCTCAATATCAACTAGAAACCACGCCTTTGCCACGAGTATCCGACTCCAAATGGCCAAACTCTATTCATTTCAATTACATCTCGTAAATAACATCTCAAGCAATTGATTCTACTATTCAATTTGAAGCTAAGACGCAATTTAGATAAAGTGACCAAAACGCCCCTCGGGCCAACGTGGTCAAAACCCGAAGTTCGAACTAAAATCCGGTTACCCATTCCCCCATGAATCTAAATATGTGATTAGTTTTGAAATTGGACCTCAAATTGAGGTCCAACCCCCAATTTTAGCAAAACCCTAGGTCCTACCCAATATACCCAAATTTCCCCATTAAAATCTTCGATTTGACGTTGAAATGATGTTAAAAGGTGTTAAGGAGTGAAGAAAATGAGTTAGAAATCACTTACCAATCGTTTTGAAGAAAAGAATTGCCTGGGAAATCGCCTCTTATGTATTGGGTTTTTTAAAAGTGAGAAAATAACTGAAAATCCCGTGTTTTTATACCCTCTGAAGCCCCAGCGCGGACCGCGCAAAAAAGGGCCGCGGCCGCGCTGGTGAAACTGAAGACTGCTGGCTCTCTGAAGTTTGCCACGCGGACCGTGCCAGGACGACCGTGGTCGCGTGGCCTACACCGCGGACCGCGCTAGGGCGACCGCGGGCGCGCTGGAGCCTGCAATTTTTTTCCTCACCTGCAATATCTGGTGTTTTTAAGTCTAAGACCTCCCGGAACCTACTCGATACTCACCCGAGCCCTCGGGGCCCCAAACCAAACATACGCACAACCTCAAATACACCCTACGAACTCATCCGTGTGATCAAATCGCCAAAATAATATCATATACATTGAATCAAGCCTCAAAGCTCATGATTCCTCCTCAAATTTTTCATAAGACATAAAATTCCCATTTCGGGTCCGAAACACGTCAAAAGACGTCCGTTCTCAACCAAACTTTACAGAAAGTGCTTAAATCATATATAAGACTTGTACCGGGCGCCGGAACCACAATACGGGCCCGATACCATAGTCTTTTAATCAAATTTCATTTCCAATTTCCTTAATTATTTCCAGAAAACAATTTCACACAAAAATTCATTTCTCGGACTTGGGACCTCGGAATTCGATTCCGAGCATACGCTCAAGTCCCATATTTTCTTACGGACCCTCCGAGACCATCAAATCACGGGTCCGGGTCCGTACCAAAAATATTGACGGAAGTCAAATTTATTCAATTTAATATCAAAATCTAGCATTTTTCTCACAGAATTCATATCTGAGCCTTCTGGCTACGCGCCCGGACTGCGCACGCAAATCGAGGAAACCCATGAGGAGGTTTTTAAGGCCTCGGAAGTACAGAATGGGTAATAAATAAGTGATGACCCCATTGGGTCATCACATCCTCCACCACTAAAGCAACCGTTCGTCCTCGAACGGACAAAAGAAAGAAGTACCTAAATCGGAAAAAAGATGAGGATAACGGCTCCGCATATCAGACTCGGACTCCCAGGTCGATGCCTCAGGAGGCTGACCCCTCCATTGGACGCGAACAGAAGGAAATCTCTTGGATCTCAACTGACGAACCTGTTGGTCTAGAATGGCTACCGGCTCCTCCTCATAGGACAAGTCCTTGTCCAACTGGACAGTGCTGGAATCTAACACGTGGGCTGCATCGTCGTGATACCTCCAAAGCATGCATACATGAAAAACTGGATGTACGGCTGATAAGCTAGGCGGCAATGCGAGCCTATAAGCCACCTCTCCCACTCGATCAAGAATCTCAAACGGACCAACGTACCTAGGGCTAAGCTTGCCCTTCTTCCCAAATCTCATCACGCCCTTCATAGGCGATACTCGGAGCAATACCCGCTCACGAACCATGAATCCGACATCTCGAACCTTGCGGTCTGCATAACTTTTCTACCTAGAGTGAGCTGAACGAAGCCTATCCTGAATGATCTTGACCTTGTCCAAGGCCTCCTGAACCAACTCTGTACCTAACAACCGAGCCTCTCCCCGCTCAAACCATCCAACCGGTGATCGACACCGTCTACCATATAAAGCCTCGTGAGGAGCCATCTAGATGCTCGACCAGTAGCTGTTGTTGTAGGCAAACTCCGCTAATGGTAAGAACTGATCCCAAGACCCTCCAAAATCAATCGCAGACGCACAGAGCATATCCTCAAGAATCTGGATAGTGCGCTCGGACTGTCCGTCCGTCTGAGGGTGAAATGTTGTGCTCAACTCCACCCGAGTACCCAACTTCTGCTGCACGGCTTTCCAGAACCGCGATGTAAATTGAGTACCCTTGTCTGAAATAATAGAAACTGGAATCCCATGCAGACGGACGATCTCCCAGATATAAATCTCCGCCAACCGCTCCAATGAATCAGTGGTACACACTGGAATAAAGTGAGCGGACTTGGTCAGCCGATCCACAATGACCCAAATGGCATCAAACTTCTTCAAGGTCCGCGGGAGTCCCGATACAAAATCCATGGTGATGCGCTCCCATTTCCTTTCCGGGATCTCTATCTGCTGAAGTAGCCCACCCGGTCGCTGGTGCTCATACTTCACCTGCTGGCAGTTGAGGCATCTAGACACATACCCAACTATATCCTTCTTCATCCGCCTCCACCAATAGTGCTGCCTCAAGTCCCCGACACATCTTTGCGGCACCCGGATGGATGGAATACCGCAAACTATGGGCCTCTGCTAGAATCAACTCCCGAAGCCCATCAACATTGGGCACACAAATCCGGCCCTGCATCCTCAATACCCCGTCATCTCCGATGGTCACATACCTGGCATCCCCATGCTGAACCTTGTCCATAAGGACAAGTAAATGGGGGTCCTCATACTGCTGCTCCCTGATACGATCAAATAAGGAAGACCGGGAAACCACACAAGCTAGAACCCGACTGGGCTCCGAAAGGTCCAATCTCACAAACTGGCTGGCTAAGGCCTGAACATCCATTGCCATAGGCCTCTCTGAAGCTGGTAAATATGCCAAACTCCCCAAACTCTCCGCCCGGCGACTCAAGGCATCCGCCACTACATTGGCCTTGCCTGGGTGATACAGAATAGTAATATCATAGTCCTTCAACAACTCTAACCACATCCTCTAGCGCAAACTTAGATCCTTTTGCTTGAACAAGTGCTGCAAACTCCGGTGGTCAGTATAAATCTCACAAGGCACACCGTATAAATAGTGACGCCAGATCTTCAAGGCATGAACAAAAGCACCTAACTCAAGATCGTGGACAGAGTAGTTCTTCTCATGTATCTTCAACCGTCTGGACGCATAGGCAATCACTCTACCGTCCTACATCAACACCGCTCCAAGGCCAACCCGTGAGGCATCACAATAAACTGTATAGGACCTCGAACCAGTAGGCAATATCAAAATAGGGGCTGTAATCAAAGCTGTCTTGAGCTTCTGAAAGCTCGCCTCACACTCCTCCGTCCACTAAAATGGGGCACCCTTCTGGGTCAATCTAGTCATAGGGGCCGCAATCGATGAAAACCCCTCCACTAAACGATGGTAATAGCCCACCAAACCAAGGAAACTGCGATTCTCTGTAGCTGAGGACGGCCTGGGCCAACTCTGGACGGCCTCTATCTTCCTCGGATCCACCCGAATACCCTCACTCGAAATCACATGGCCTAAGAATCCCACAGAACTCAGCCAAAACTCACATTTTGAGAACTTTGCATATAACTCCTTCTCCCTCAAGGTCTGAAGCACGGTCCTCAGGTGCTGCTCATGATCTTGCCGACTCCAGGAATACACCAGAGTATCATCAATAAAAACAATAACGAACGAGTCAAGATATGGCCTGAATACACTGTGCATCAAGTGCATGAAAGTTGCTGGGGCATTGGTCAGCCCAAATGACATAACAAGGAACTCGTAATGACCATACCGAGTCCTGAAGGCAGTCTTCGGGATATCTGGCTCCCGAATCTTCAACTGCCTGAGCGCAAGTCAATCTTAAAAAACACTTGTGCGCCCTGAAGCTGGTCAAACAGATCATCAATACGAGGCAAAGGATAACGGTTCTTCACTATAACCTTGTTCAACTGACGGTAATCAATACACATACACATAGAACCATCTTTTTTCTTCACAAACAAGACAAGAGCACCCCACGATGAAACACTGGGTCGAATGAAACCCTAACCAAGCAATTCCTGCAATTGATCCTTCAACTCCTTCAACTCAGGAGGAGCCATACGATACGGAGGAATGGAAATGGGCTGAGTGCCCGGCAACAAATCAATGCCAAAATCAATGTCTCTATCGGGCGTCATGCCCGAAAGATCAGCTGGAAACACATCGTGATAATCCCGTACCACTGGGACTGAATCAACAAAAAGGGGTATCAACACTGACATTTCTCACATAAGCTAAAATACACAGCATACCCTTTCTCAACCATACGCTGAGCTTTAAGGAAAAAGATAACTCTACTGGGAGAGTGATCTAAGGCATCCCCCCACTCAACACGCGGTATACCTGGCATGACCAGCATCACGGTCTTGGCGTGACAATCAAGAATAGCATAATGGGGCGACAACCGGTCCATACTTAAAATAATATCAAAATCAACCTTACTGAGTAACAATAAATCTGCTCAGGTCTCAAAATCACGAATAGTAACCAAACATGACCAATAAACGCGGTCCACAACAAGAGAATCCCCCACAGGAGTAGAAACATAAATAGGAAGACTCAAGGAAATCCCGAGGTACACTCAAATGCGAAGCAAAATAAGAAGACACATGCAAATAGGTGGAGCCTAAATCGAATAGAACCGATACACCTCTATAACAAACCATGACAATACCTGCGATGACAGAATCGGAGGCAACAACCTCGGTACGAGCAGGTGGGGTAGCAACTGGGGCTGTAACCATAGCTTGAGAACTCTGCGGGGCGCGCTGTGGCTGAGAAGTCTGTGAAGGTGCACTCCTCCCGAGTCTGGGGCAATACCTCACCACATGGCACATGTCACCACACTCAAAGCAACCTCGCGGCCGACGTGGCGGTGGAAACTGTGCAGTAAGGGTACTCCAAGACCCCTGAACACCTGAAACTCTATGCGAAATCTGGCATGCAGACTGAGCTGGCTGACCCACAAAACCTCTACCGTGTCGTACTCTTCCCCCAAAATAAGGACCAACGGGCCTCCCCAATCTACGGGGCCTACTCACTCCTCTATACTCTCCCTCCTGACCACGTCTGCCCTCTCTCTCCTGGACCCACCTGTCTTCTACTTGGCGAGAGGTCCTCACCACCCGCTGAACTGGGACCACAGGCTGTGTCGCCATGACGTTTGGAACCTGACCAATGGAAACCTGCTGCTCTGGAGTGGGGGCGGCGGGAGTCTGGGTCCCTCCCCCAATCTGTGAAGTAGTCGGTACAACCTGAATCAACGTACCAAACATGCTCAGGAACTGCGCCAAAGTCTCCTAAAGAGCTGGAGTAGTAGTAGCCGTAGGCGTGTCAGGTGACTGAACTCCGGCTGGATCTGTTGATGGTACCTCGGCGGCAGCTCGCGCAGGTGCTCTCGCTGCACTACGGGCGCGTCCTCGGCCTCTACCCCGGCCCCGGCCTCTGACGGCTGCAGTAGGGGGCGCGGGTGCCTGATCATCTCGAGTAGCACGTGTCCTCACCATCTGTGAGAGAATAGAAGGCAGAAGTTTTAGGATTGTGATTTCAAAAATTTCGCACGACAGGGAATCAACTGAAGTGAAATTTTCCTAACGGTTACATAGCCTCTCGTAGATAAGTACAGACGTCTCCGTACCGATCAGCAAGACTCTAATAAACCGGCCTGTGTTCCGTGACTCCTATGAACCTAGAGCTCTGATACCAACTTGTCACGACCCCAGTTCACCCTCCATGAACATGTCGTGATGGCACCTAGTTCCTACAACTAGGTAAGCCTAACAATGCGG
>NW_017687348.1:3939-6129 GCF_001879085.1 Nicotiana attenuata | reverse complement strand
GTGATTTTTATGCTCCACCGATGTGGGAGCCAGTACTTGTTGTAAATTGTGACGGAATTGATCTAGTGAGAATGTCCAGCTGATTATATATGTACCCTACTTGAGATTCAGAGTTGAGGGAAGGACCCTCGTTGTTTCATGTGATTTGATGTGTTGAGACCGGGCTGTGTACCGCGGTGGGAATTATATCAGTAGGAGATCCTTGTGATTCTTTTATATGCTTTAATTCTTTCTTGTTAGATTGAGTGGTAAATCAGTTTTGATAGGAAAATTTCTGCTTGACAGACTTGTTTGATAGTTCCTTTATGTGTTTCCTTTCCATATTCAATCAATTTCATTCTGTGCTTCTTGAGTTTTAGCTTGTGGGGTGTGTGCCCGTTGGTATTAGTTGTGAATTGGTGATTCGGGTGTTAGTTGTATGGTTTTCGTGGTTATTGTATCATCGTCAGTATTGTGGAGGTTTGAAACGGTCCCCAAGGTCGGACGTCGACGAACCTCGAGGGAGAAAAACTCGACCATGGCTTTGTAGCCTCGAGGCTTCGAGATGATCTTCTGAGGTGCCTCGATGACGAGGAATTGGACCCTTCGATTTCACCGTATACATATATATCACTTAATTAATTTGAATATTCATATAGGGTATTAATATCTTATGATTAAAGGTACACTTGATCAAGCATAATATTTATAGATTCAACTAAATCAGAATATGAGTAGAACACATATTTGGATAACAATAGAAGAATCTAAAGGTATATAACTACTACTTTAAGGATTTAAAATTCTAAATCCAAGGTCAAACGTAATAGAAAGTTCATAAATTAATACCTAAATGGAGTACTGCAAATTAATCTACATCTCTCTTCTCCATTTTTGAGACTCTACTATCCAAAAATTATTTATGCCCTATTTATATAGCATATTTTTCAAACAAAGCATATTCAATAGAGTGGGATTCCTTAACATTGATCTACCACTAAAAATTCGTGCGAGAGATTAGTACTATATTAAAGGCACGAAGGCCCTTAGCAAAATATTGTTAGCCCTTTTTACCCTTTAAAAATAAAGTACACATTAGACAAAATTGTCATTTAACTATTTTCCTAATATTTAGGACTTCAAAATCACCAAAATTTTCTTTATTATCTCTTTCCTTATTTAAACTACATAATACCATATTCATAAAAAAAAAAGAAAAATACTAGCAAAATCAAAGTAGAAACTGGCGTGTACTTTGAACTCCTATAAGGTTTAGGAGTGTTGTCTTTGTATAGAATTATTGACGGTTAATTCTTTAAAATTTTACTATTTTAGTAAAATAAAAGAAAATTAATTGAAAGAGAATAAGTAGAAAGCAAATAAAGTCTTGTGCAATTGGAACTCCTTTTTTTTTCCTTAAATATAAGATGTTACTCTTGTAGTGTGAATGCTTCAAAGTTTATCACTATCCACTTTACCAAAAATAACTTAAAATAATTAAAGGGTACAATACACATGCATTAAAATTTACCAAAACAAAAGAACAGATTTAATTTTAAATCAGAAACTGTTGAAGTTTCCTATACATGGTAAATCAAAACCTATAAACCTACTAAAAAAATATCTATAAATAAGTTTACTAAATATAGGAATATAATTTTTAAAATAATTATAATTATATTATTGATATCATAAACTATAAGATATTTAAATTTTTTTGTTAAATTTATAGATGTTAAAGCACAAATCCAATTAGATAATTGAAGCATAAATAAGATAAAGAAATTTATATAACGAAATTAATAGTAATAAATTGCACGTATTTCTTTATAAGAAATTTAAGGATGAAATAGTAGAAAAAACGTATATTATAAATAAGTCGTCAGTTTTAATATTTTTATTTTTTGGCATTTTGTCCTACTAATGATAGATTCACTACATATTTTTTATATTAAACTATTTATCGTAAATATTAACTCAACCGTAATTATTTTTTAGACTTTGTAATTTCAAGTTCATAACTATTAAAGTCTCCTATACATCGTAAATCAAACCTATAAATATATTAGGACGAGTAAAAATATTATATATAACTAAGTTTACCAATGAGAAGACTATATTTGAAAATAATATAATTATATTAATAATAGCTATAGTGTACTTTAAAATTTTTGTTGAGCTTTTACACGTTAAAGCACAAACCCAATCAAA
>NW_017687348.1:0-3418 GCF_001879085.1 Nicotiana attenuata | reverse complement strand
GTGAGAGAAACACTAGGTTTCAACACAAGGTGACAGATTAAAGACTGAACCAATTCAAGCCCAATTCGATAGTCTTACTATCCGCGCAGTAGCAGACCCAGAGTCCCAGGCTCACCAAGGGATTAGAGTAGCCTGAGTTCAATGCTCAAACCCAACAACATATATGGCCCAATACTAGAACCACAGGAATAACTTACTTACCTAGATGGATACCAAATTCAGCTATACAGGTTAAAAAAGTACTTGTAGAAATTAACTAAACCGCTTAAGCAAATAGTGCTTAAAGTTATAGCTAACAGCAGCTCTAGCTAAGACATATTAACAGGATCGGGCTAAATTGAAAAGCACACGAGACACGTATGGGGCAAGTTTATGTTTGTAGTTCCAGAAAGAAAGTTTAGGGGTGACAAGATTGACCATAATAGGGTAGTAAACCATTCCAAAAAGTTTCAAAATGAAGCACGATTCAGAATTAACCCATAGAACCTTAGATAAGGGTCTAGCAGAATCACAGACAAGAAACAAGCAAAATACAACCTTCACATCAAAGTTTTCATCATGAAAAACCTAATGAAAGGAACAGCATAACAGAACATGTTCATGATCAAAGCAATTACTTAATTAAGTAGGGAAAAACTTTAGCATGCTGAAGATCAGTCAACATATGAGAGGCATGTCAATTTTTGGAAGCAAGAAAATCAAGCACTAGGCTTGGAGCTAGTTGGACACATATAGGAGGAGAGGCTAGTTATTTCACCCTAAAGTCTTAGGAAGCATTAGAGAATACAGATTGAAGAATAAAATTCAGAGAGCACAGATTAAGTAGCAGGAGAGCATGCTTGGCATGGCAATATGATCAAGTATCAGTTTTAGGAAATGTCAGGTTGCACATGAATGATCCCATAGGAATTAGAACACATTACGCGCATGAATTGGTTTAATCACAACAGTTCAGAACAAGGTAGGAAAGTAAACTCATGCCAGACAGCAGATATAAGCATTCAGGAACAAACTAGGCTAAACAAGCTTAAGAGAACCAAAAATCATTCATATCGAACACATGTAATAGACATATTTCAGAGTTGGGAATTTTAGGCAATTTCAAATGCTAGAAAAGTTCGAAGTCACAAAACAACTTCAGAACCAATTAGGCTGCAAATAGAGATGGCATAGAAACATATTGATTCACAAAAGTTTCAGTGGCATGAGTATACTTAATATGAACACAAACAAAAGTGGATGAAACTATGAAGGCCAAGGAACTTACATGTTACCAATTGATAAATAGATAAACAAGAATATCAGTCTCAACAGTACTCCAAACGTCAACAAAGAGCAGTAGAAACCAAAGTCTTAGTGCGTCAGATTTTCCAAGGATTTCAGATGAACCACGGGCAGTCCTCGCACCAAGAAAGGTCAAATAGTCGAATTCTGGTGGCCTTAGCTTTCAGTTGGCCAAGAGGCAAAGTTCAAAACAATATAGTGTGAAGGAGTAATAGAGTAATAATGATTCATGTCCTTTTCAAAAGGGAAATTGGGAGGGGTTATATGGTGGTAGAAATCGAACAGGCAAACATGGAAAACAATTAATCAAACACAAATAAGGAAAGAAAATCAATCAAGTTTAAGCAGGAAAAAAAATCACAAGCATAGCCTATTCCGAATCAAAATAGGTAAAAAAATCGAACAAACCCTAGTTTGACAAGTAGTCAATATTAGCCAAGTATCTCGGTGAATCGGACCCATACGACCTTGTTGAGAGTGTATACGGACGAATTTTCGTCTGAATCTTGTAGGTTGAGGACGATTGCACCCGATTTGGAAAGCTAATACATACCCAAATCGGGCAAGTACTAAGTAATACCACGAGTGTACGGGTGATAACGAGATAATGCAAATAAGATAAGAAGATCGAGAAAGGATTTCATGATTTAGCCGTGTTTTGAGGAAATTTGGAAGGAGGTAGGTAGGGTTTCTCAGAGAAGAAGAGAGAAGAGAGGACTTTGGGGCGGCGGTTTTAGGAGAGTGGGTAGGATTTCGTGAGATTTGGTCAATTAAAGTGAGGGAGAGGCTATGGGTTGTTGGTCATTTGAGATCAACGGCCAGGATTGAGTGAGAGGCGGGGCAGGTTGGGGAACGGGTCCCGACCGGGTTAAAATTAAAGGGGCCATCTGGTTTGGGCAGGGTAAATGGGGCTAGGGATTTGAGGTGTTAATTGGTATAATTTGGGTTATATTTTTAATACAAGGAATTAAGGAAAAAGGATTTAATAAAATAGTTGGGTAAACATATAAAATTCTATCTATGAAACTTAATACTTTAAAACAATAATTGAAGATGTAAAAAAATATTTTGACCTTAAATAAATGACGAATGTAATTAACTATAAAATATAGGCTATTATTGTAAAATTACGTAATTAGCATAAAATGATAATGTGATTATATAAAATGAAGTGAAATATTATAAAGCATATATGTAGGTGTATACAACAAATTTGGATGACTAAGTTGTCACAAAAATAATTTGAATGAGTACTTATCAAATATTTGATTAATTTAAATGCAAGACAATTAGTTTCAAAGCCCTAAAAATTCTGAAAAGTTACTTAAAGTACTTATATGACTTTTAAATTGATGGTGATGCAGAAATGATATTTTCAAAGTATATATGATATTTATAAAAAAGTGGGGGAAAAATTGGGTATCAACAATAAGTATATCACTTAACAAATAGAGGCATGTAACGTGTAAGAGCTAATAACAAGTAAAGGCATAAATTCGGTAAGGACATGTAAAAAGTTAATTGTTTACCGTGAAAATGGTAATAACAATTAAATTTTATTATGGGATTCTAAAAATACGTGATCTATTTTTATGCTGGTTGTTAAGCAGTTGATGCTATGTGTGTGAGACTTAAAAACGAAATAAGAGGTAAGGATAGAGTGATAATCAAACTGACAGGCGAACAATCGGGGCCTCGGGCTTGTCGATTCGAGGGCCTCGAGGTCGATCCCAGAGCTGGACAGTGAGCTATCGAAGGTCGTCGAAGTACGACTAACAGTTATAATAAAATCAACGAAGGCTCTTTATGTCCAATGATAAGCAATAAATGACGAACAATGATGAAGATAATAAATGGAAGCAATAATATCAAGAGAATGTATTTAATAGCAAAGAGAATGTTCTTGTATATTTCGTGTGGAGCAACTGAAGCAACAGAACCTACAAAATGACTAGGATCCCTTTTATATAGGAGGGGAACCTCAAGATAGTACAAAATGCATTAATGACAAAGAAGCGGAGATGGTACAGCTAGATATGACACCCTGATTCAGGGTTAGGGTAATCCACTAGGCTCTGTCAGTCCTAGCCGTGTACCTTGGGAACTCCCCATTTCTATCATAGCCGTGGTCAAC
>NW_017687347.1:5273-6129 GCF_001879085.1 Nicotiana attenuata | reverse complement strand
TTATGATTTACTAAGGAAAACAAATAATGACAAATACCAATTAATAATGGATTATAAGGGGGCAATTAGGCAATTTAGTAATTTATACGTTGAATGTCACGTACCAATTAGGTCACATAATCATGTAGCAATTAAGGCATAAATTCAAGACATAACGTTGGGCAAGGACACCTTGGTTCAATAATAACAAGTAACACGATAAAGGAAAATGTCAACGTAAAGAATCACAGAAATAATGGAATAAGACAAGTAATGCACTTGAACTGATAACAACAAGAAAATCAATAAATAGAAGTAAAGGACAACATAACTCAATTATCAGCAAAGAAATCAGGAAAATCAAAGACAAATGTACGGCATCACCCTTCGTGCTTTTACTCTCATCCTCACCAAGCAATTAGAATAACAAGATGTGCACGGCATCACCCTTCGTGCTTTTACTCTCTTTTCTCACATATAATCAATAGAATTGGCACGGAATGGTACATCGTGCGGCACGACATCACCCTTCGTGCTTTACACTCTTTCCTCGCAATAGCAAATAATGCACGGTATCACCCTTCGTGCTTTGCACTCTTTCCTCATAGTAAAATAATTAAATCCCGGCAAGGGTACAACATCAATAATCTCAACGTCCCGGCAAGGGAAAATATTCAATAATCGACAACGTCCCGGCAAGGGAATGGATCAATAACTCTTTCTCTTTCTTTCACTTTTGTCACATAGTTCACATTATCACTCGAGCCAATGCCCCAAAGATTTACCTATCTCATATACCTTCACAATTTGTATTTCAACTCGAACCAACGCTCCACGAAGTTCAAAGATCACAATTTCTTTCACAAGATCTTTACAA
>NW_017687347.1:0-1085 GCF_001879085.1 Nicotiana attenuata | reverse complement strand
ACCCAAATGACATAACCAAGAACTCATAATGCCCATACCGAGTGCGAAAGGTTGTCTTAGGGACATCGGATGCCCTAATCCTCAACTGATGGTAACCAGATCGCAAGTCAATCTTGGAAAATACCCTGGCACCCTGAAGCTGGTCGAACAAATCATCAATCCTCGGCAGTGGATACTTATTCTTGACCTTTACCTTGTTCAATTGCCGGCAATCAGTACACATCCTCATTGACCCGTCTTTCTTGACAAATAACACCGGCACACCCCAAGGAGACACACTAGGTCTAACGAAACCCTTCTCAAGCAAATCCTGCAACTGTTCTTTTAACTCTTTCAACTCTGGCGGGACCATACGATATGGCAGAATAGAAATGGGTTGGGTGCCCGGAACCAGATCAATGCAGAAATCAATATCCCTGTCGGGTGGCATACCCGGCAGGTCTGAAGGGAAAACATGAGGAAACTCAAGAACAACGGGCACAGAATCAATCAAGGAAACCTCAACACTAGAATCACGAACATACGCCAAGTAGACCAAACTCCCTTTCTCGACCATACACCGAGCCTTCACATACGATATGACACTGCGGGTAGAATGACCTGGAGTCCCTCTCCACTTTAAACGAGGCATACCCGATAAAACTAAGGTCACCGCCTTGGCATGGCAGTCCAAAATAGCATGGTAAGGTGATAACCAGTCCATCCTCAATATAATGTCGAAGTCAACCATGTCCAACAGCAACAAATCTACTCGAGTCTCAAGACCTCCAATCACCCCAATACAAGAACGATGGGCTTGATCGACCACAATTGAATCACCCACTGGTGCAGACACATAAACAGGAACACTCAATAAATCACTAGGCATGACCAGATGCGGCGCAAAATAAAACCGAAGCTTCTCTACCACAAACCAGAACAGTACCTGCACCTCCACCTCTAATACCTTTACCTCCACCTCTAATACCTTTACCTCCATAAGCCTCCGAAGAGTAGCTGATCTAACACCGGTCCGCTGCTGCTCGGCTGAAGAAGCGGTACATGACCTCGCCATTCACGAGAGGACAAGAGTAGAGGTTTCAAAT
>NW_017687346.1:3843-6129 GCF_001879085.1 Nicotiana attenuata | reverse complement strand
ATTTGTTTTCCGTAGTTAGTTTAGTTTAATTCTGCCCTTGATCCTGTTTAGTCCTAGGTGTTAATTCAATTTTGTTATAATCCCTGTAGGTTAATAGTTAACATTAATCAGTTGGTTTGATTAGGTACCCTTTTTTGTTAATCTCGATTTTCATTAGGATAATTAGTTTCATTCAAATCTGTATGTGTTCTGTAGGTATTCTGATCCAGATTTTTATTAGTTTTGGATTTTAGTTTATTTGTGGTTTCAAATATGTTTCGAGTATTGTTTGATTGTGTTTGATTGAATCAATATTTTGTGAGTTTAATTAGTTTAGTTCTTCAATTCAGTGTTCATTCTCCAATTTAGTTAGGTTTAGGATTTGGATATAGCTGATTTAGACTCATTAGGATTAACCATAGTTAAATTGTAACTGAGGTAAAGGGGGTTTGGTTGGGTTAGTAATTTTAGGGGCAATCAAGGGTAGTTTAGGCATCCAAAATGGCCTAGTTTGTTAAGAACCAGTAATTTCAGAACCCAAACAAGGGTAATATAGGTATTTCATAGTTAGAAGAACACCCTAGGGCCTTCTAGAAGGGGACCTTAGTGTAAATTTCTGCATTCTTAATGCAATAACTTGCGCAACAAGTCATAAAATTAGAGTCTAATAGCTAAATTCTGAAAATAAAAGGGAAAAAATGGGTAAATACTTCCAGAACATTCTGCCCCCTTTTCTTTGCCTATAAAAGGCAGCCCCAATGCCTTGAGGAACAAGTTTTGGGAACCCCAAAAATTCCCTAAGTCTCCAAAAAACTGAAATTTGAATTTCAGATCACAAAACCAGATCTGGGATTCGAAATCTCTTTTTCATCTGAAAAACTCCAAAAATACATAAAAGCTATAGAAAACCTCCCAAAAATACTGTTACATTGAGTTCTCTAGGCCAATTTCAAGTTCTACCAAATTTTTTCCTAGTGATTGAGGTGCTGCAAAGGTTCTGGGTTGGGTTTGGTTTAAATTTGGTTTGATCAAGTGGAATTCTGGTCTGTCGGAGTTTCAAAAGCCTACTGTGTTTGATTTCAATCTGTTTGGTTCAAAAAATTACTCCTGCTGTTGCTGGTTGTGACTGCTGTTTGCCCAAAATTTGCTGCTGACCTTCCTTTCTTCTTCTTCTATTTCCAGCTCCAGGTACACATCGCGCAATCTCCAAGTTATGGACATAAATTGAATTGCAGCATAGTTTTAGTTTCTGTTAACTTTCATGCTAAATTTCCTGTAATTTCATGAAGTTCAATAGACCTACTTGTAACTGGGACCGGACTGTTTTGGACTGTTGATTTGTATTGGACTGTTGATATTCATTAGCCTAGTGTAATTGTTTGGTGATTAGTTTAATAGCAGCACAAATGTAGAGATTGATTCTAAGTCCTCACGCGTAGTTAATATTGAACACTCAAATAGGTGTGAATGGTTAACAAATGCAAACAGTAGTATAGATTGACTTACATTTGTCAATTTACTGGTTGAAAATCGAATTTGACTTTGATTGCATGTTCATAAGTTTAAAAATCAGATTGTTAATGGTTTGTACATGTTTCAGCGAGTCTTACTCTACTTAACTGCTGCATGTATTGGATTGGTAAATTAATCAGTTTCAATTCTAAAAATAATCACCTATGACTATAGTATAGAAGTCAGAAAAAACAAACTAAAAGTTCAAGTGTTAAGCTGTGTGTCCAACTGGAATCGAATCTGAACTTTACAATGCCTAGTGAATTGAATTTGCTTGCTGGATAATTTGAACCATGGGATTTGAAAAGTCATAACTGGGCTCTGCTCTCTTGGTCACACGGGGCTCAAACGTAAAGCCTAGATAATTGCAGTCCACTTCTTGGCTGAATATGGACTCCTTGAGTCCAATTCAGTTTCAATCCGGGCCCCTGAACAGGCCCACGATCTGATGGACCTTCATCCAGATTCTGTTAAAATTCATTATTTTGGAATTGGTTTAAGAGCTTAATTCATAGCTTGACATAAGATCTAATTTGGGCCTTAGGGTTAGGTAGCGGGTCCAAACAAAGGCTTGCCCTTTTGTTTGAACTCGTACTTGAACTTGAAGCCTAAGTTAGATTTTAATAGTAATTAGCTAGGACCTTTTCTTTACTATTAGAGACAAATATAAAGTAGAAAATCATAGTTGCTTTAGGACTTGCCCTTTTAAATAAAAAACGAGATGAGCCTCGCCAAATGAAAATGCATAAATTGCGGGGCCCTCATTAAATGCTTTATTAAAAATATTTTAGAAAT
>NW_017687346.1:0-263 GCF_001879085.1 Nicotiana attenuata | reverse complement strand
TTAGAACCAAGACTACCGGCTACTGCGACCTTCACCATTAAATCAAGGCTATGCGACCTTCACCAAGAAGTTCAACTACGGTTGAACCAAGACTCAGGCTATGCACCTTCGCCATCAAAATCGACAAAGTTCAACGACAGTTGAACTGGGACTCAAGCTATGCGCCTTCGTTATTAAATCAAGGCTATGCGCCTTCGCCAAGAAGTTCAACTACGGTTGAACCAAGACTCCGGCTATGCGCCTTCGCCATTAAATCAAGGCTA
>NW_017687345.1:5159-6129 GCF_001879085.1 Nicotiana attenuata | reverse complement strand
TAGCGTCAGTTAGCTAATAGTTTTGTTATCATACAAAATCACATGTCTTCTATTTCTAAATTCTTCATAACGTTTGTAGGGGTAAAAAAAGTTGAAGCTGCAAACTATGATGAGGAGCGAGCATATTTTCAAGAAGTTGATGATTTTGAACTAATGGTAGAAAGACCCCTCCCCAAACAAATACAGTACATGGACTACAGGCGTCCAAAACTGACGATATCATTATATCACGTCTGTCCTCAGTTCTACAGAAATGGTTGATTTCAAAGAAACTTAACCATACCTATGCACCCCCAGCTTCATTATCGAAGATATTAGAAACCCCAGCCTCACGCAAAGATTCTGCTTGTGGAGTTATTTATGGATCCTCAAATGTGAAAAACCCCTGTAAAAAAAAATCATTACGAGTTCCCTCTGGCTTGTACTCCACCCAGAACAAACACACTGGTTCTAGAAATGAAGATGTGTCCGGAGGGCGGCCTTTATCAGAAACAGGCAATGGAGAAATATGTCCCATGGATGAGGAAGGTTATGAAGATATTGAAGTTGGTGTTAGTAAACTTTCTCTGACTTCCAGGCCTTCTTCAGTGGATGCTCACACTTGGGATCCATTTTTTGGCTCTATTGGCAGCATGTGGACAGTCTGCTCCTTTAACACTACTGGAGATACTATCAAAGTATTGGTGCGGCTCCTATGACCCTTCCACTTTTGTTCTACTTCCTCAAATCAAATATTGTGAGCGCTACTGTGTTAAAACACAAAATCAAAAAAAACTGTTAGAAAAATAAAAGAAACTGAAAAAACAGAAGAGTTTAAGAAATATTCCGAGTCCACAATTTGCTTGTGTGTCCTTAAGGAATTTTAACCCCCTCACACGTTGCCAAGGTAATGGATTAAATCCTCCCAGGATAAAACGGAATAAACCTTCCTGCAACAGTGGCAATACAAACTGCAGGATACCAACGAACT
>NW_017687345.1:0-1067 GCF_001879085.1 Nicotiana attenuata | reverse complement strand
TGAATTAAGTCTAAAGGACTTGAATTCCTTTCAACGGACTTATAAGGATGCTTAGCATACTTTGATTCCACACATATTTGACATTTGGAATTAATGCAATCAAATTTTGGCAATACTTCTAGATTTATCATCTTTCGCAATGTTTTGAAGTTTACGTGACCTAAACGCGAATGCCATAAAGTGAAACTCAAGCAAGTAAGAAGAAGCATTCACTTTATTGATAGGAGTTGCTATTACATTTAGCTTAAAAAGGCCCTCATTTAGGTAACCTTTTCCTACATACAAATCGTTCTTACTTAGTACAACATTATTAGAAACAAAAATACATTTGAATCCATTCTTGACAAGAAGTGAGGTAGACACAAGATTCTTGCGAATTTCTGGAACATGGAGGACTTGGTTTAGAGTCACTATTTTTCCCGACGTCATCTTCAACGCAATCTTGCCAACTCCTTCAATTTTGGCCGTAGATGAATTTCCTATGAAGATTGTCTCGTCGGGACATGCGGGGGCATAAGAAGAAAATAACTCCTTGTTAGCACAAACATGGCGGGTGGCTCCAGAATCTATCCACCATTCTTTCGGATTTCCTACCAAGTTGCATTCAGACAACATGGCACACAAGTCTTCCATTTCATCTTCAACCATGTTGGCTTGATTCTTTTTCTTCTTATCATTCTTTGGCGCACGACAATCCACTGCCTTATGCCCAGATTTTCCACAGTTGTGGCAATTACCCTTGAACTTCTTCTTACTTGGGTAATTCTTTTGTCCAGAAGCTTTCTTCCTCTTCTTATTTTGTGGTGCCTCCTCAACAATGTTTGCCCCCATTATTGTCGAGTGTCCACGTGACTTCTTTTCAGCATTTTTGTTGTCCTCTTCTATCCTCAAACGAACAATCAAGTCTTCTAGTGTCATTTCCTTCCGTTTGTGTTTAAGATAGTTCTTAAAATCCTTCCACAGCGGAGGTAACTTCTCAATGAAAGCAGCGACTTGAAAGGCCTCATTTATGACCATACCTTCAATAACAAATTCATTATTAATAATAAGATAAATCTTATTATAAA
>NW_017687344.1:5101-6130 GCF_001879085.1 Nicotiana attenuata | reverse complement strand
AGTGAGACTCTATGCTGGAAAGTCATCAGGTTATGCTTACATTAACTAGGGAGTGGTGACCCTAGGTTTGAAAATTATAAGGTTATGCTAGCATCAACTAGGGAGTGGGACCCTATGCTGGAAAGTCATCAGGTTATGCAGGCATCAACTAGGGAGTGAGAGCCTATGTTGGAAAGTCATCAGGATATGCTGACATCAACTAAGGAGTGCGGCCCTATGTTGGAAGGTCATCAGGATATGCTGACATCAACTAGGGAGTGCGGCCCTATGTTGAAAAGTCATCGGGTTATGCTAGCATCAACAAGGGAGTAGGACCCTATGTTGAAACTGCATCAGGTTATGCTGGCATCAATTAGGGAGTGCGACCCTTTGTTGAAAAGTCATCAGGTTATGCTGTCATCAACTAGGAGTGGGACCCTATGTTGGAAAGTCATCAGGTTATGCTGGCATCAGCTAGGGTTTGGGACCCTATGCTGGAAATTCATGAGGTTATGCTGGCATCAACTAGGGAGTAGGACCCTATGTTGAAAAGTCATCAGGTTATGCTGGCATCAACTAGGGAGTGGGACCCTATGTTGGAAAGTCATCAGGTTATGCTGGCATCAACTAGGGAGAGGGAGTCTATGTTGGAAAGTCATCAGGTTATGCTTGCATTAACTAGGGGGTTGTAACCCTAGGTTGGATAATCATCAGGTTATGCTGGCATCAACTAGGGAATGGGAACCTATGCTGAAAAGTCATCAGGTTACGCTGATATCAACTAGAGAGTGAGACCCTACGTTGGAAAGTCATTAGGTTATGGTGGCACCAATTAGGGAGTGGGACCCTATGTTGGAAAGTCATCAGGTTATGCTGGCATCAACTAGTGTATGGGACCCTATGCTGTAAAGTCGTCAGGTTATGTTGGCATCAACTAGGGAGTGAGACTCTATGCTGGAAAGTCATCAGGTTATGCTTACATTAACTAGGGAGTGGTGACCCTAGGTTTGAAAATTGTAAGGTTATGCTAGCATCAACTAGGGAGTGGGA
>NW_017687344.1:0-1024 GCF_001879085.1 Nicotiana attenuata | reverse complement strand
GCATCAACTAGGGAGTGGGACTCTATGTTGGAAAGTCATCAGGTTATGCTTGCATTAACTAGGGAGTGGTGACCCTAGGTTGGAAAATTATTAGGTTATGCTAGCATCAACAAGGGTGTGGGAACCTATGCTTGAAAGTCATAAGGATATGATGGCATCAACTAGGGAGTGCGACCCTATGTTGAAAAGTCATCAGGTTATGCTGGCATCAACTAGTGTATGTGACCCTATGCTGGAAAGTCATCGTGTTATGATGGCATCAACTAGGGAGTGGTACTCTATGTTGGAAAGTCATAAGGTTATGCTTGCATTAACAAGGGAGTGGTGACCCTACGTTGGAAAATTATTAGGTTATACTAGCATCAACTAGGGAGTGGGAACCTATGCTGGAATGTCATCAGGTTATTTGGGCATCAACTAGGGAGGGAGAGTCTATGTTGTAAAGTCATCAGGATATGCTGGCATCAATTAGGGAGTGCGGCCCTGTGTTGAAAAGACATCAGGTTATGATGGCATCCACTAGGGAGTGCAACCCTATGTTGAAAATTCATCAGGTTATGTTTGAATCAACTAGGGTGTGGGACCCTATGTTGGAAAGTCATCAGGTTATGCTTACATAAACTAGGGAGTGATGACCCAAGGTTGGAAAATTATAAGGTTATGCTAGCATCAGCTAGGGAGTGAGAGCTATGTTGCAAAGTAATCAGGATTTGCTGGGATCAACTAAGGAGTGGGACACTATGTTGAAAAGTCATCAGGTTATGTTGGCATCAACTAGTGTATGGAACCCTATGCTGGAAAGTCATCAGGTTATGCTTGCATTAACTAGGGAGTGGTGACCCTAGGTTGAAAAATTATTAGGTTATGCTAGCATCAACTTGGGAGTGGGAACCTATGCTGAAAAATTATCAGGTTATGCTGACATCAACTAGGGAATGAGAGCCTATGTTGGAAAGTCATCAGGATATGCTGGCATCAACTAGGGAGTGGGACCCTATGTTAAAAGTCATCATATGCTGGCATC
>NW_017687343.1:5438-6130 GCF_001879085.1 Nicotiana attenuata | reverse complement strand
AGCTTTAGTATCTAGTTTCTCCCTTTTCCCTCAGTTGTTTAGATATTCTGGAGTTAGAGCAGTGTACTATGTTTCCATTAGCCTGTGGTTCTCGTGAGTTTCCGGGTTTTGGGATTGAGTTGTAGACTTCCGCATTTCTTTTGAGTTGTATAGGCCGAGCGACCTTATATGCAGTTATTATTTTGATATGTTCAGTTCTAATTACTTATTCCGCAAGTTAGGTTGTTATTTCCGCATTGTTAGGCTTACCTAGTTATAGGGACTAGGTGCCATCACGACATGGCTAGAAGAAGCCTTGGCTTTCGCTAATTCCGAAGTCAGAGTCCGCTTTTGCTGCTCCAGGTTACGGTTGCTTTCTTGCAATTCTTTTATCGTTTCTTAAGCATTTTTAAACTGTTCCTTCCAATTAGTTGCTTCCAGCTGGGCTTCCTTAGCTACCCTCTCAGCCTCGAGAATAGTCTTATCAGACTCACGAGCCTTCTTTTCTAAAAGGGAAATTCTTCCCATCAATTCCGTGCCAATAAGGTTGGCCTACAAAGACAACTCATGAAGATAAGAATCTAGAGATAAAAAAAAACTTATTAGAAAGTAAAGGAAGAATACCTTTAACGTAGAATGAACTATGTCATTCATCAAAGTTAAGCAACTGTGACTGTCCATCTTCTTCTTCTCAATGTCTCCAATTAAAGGCT
>NW_017687343.1:0-731 GCF_001879085.1 Nicotiana attenuata | reverse complement strand
GATTTTATCCGTAGCGAACACTTTGATTGTTGCCACGAATTTTATCACGAACAAGTAGCCTTGATCTTGAACGCCTTGTATTTGATTTGACTTCGTTCTTGATCTTTTAGTAGAGGGTAAAATGATTGAAGAAAGCACAAACTAATTCGAACATTATATTATTAAAATAATAAATAAATATCAATTACTACTTTTAGTAGGATTACTCCCCGAAATGTTGTATAACAAAAAAAAATTGATTATCAAATTACTCAAATAAATAAATATGATTATCACACAATTTCTCAATATCAAACAAAAATAATATATCAAAAAATATCTTTTAAATAACGGTGGGTCGGGTCCTAACGGATCGGGTAAGCAGATTTTGGTTGGGTCCGGTTATTAATTATTTAAGAAAGACAAAATAGAGGTTCCGTTAAACTAAGGGCATGAATGAGTAAGTATTGGACGGATTGGGCATATCTGTGCCAAACTATTAACGACGGGCATATCTGTCCTAATTTGCATAGTTCACTGGCATATATGACCATTTTCCGTTTTATATATAGCGGAATTATTCACCACGCAATATTTGAACTTAAATGGGCGGGAGGGTATAGCGCGCATATATAAGGCGCTATAGTATAGCACCTTATATATGCGCGCTATACCTATATAAAAAAGTGTGCCTTCTCTTTTCCCACTAGACGCGAACCAGCAGACCCCCGCTCCCTTCCATTTTTAATTCC
>NW_017687342.1:5486-6130 GCF_001879085.1 Nicotiana attenuata | reverse complement strand
GCCCAGTTCAGTCAAGGCGGTGAGAAGTTTCCTTGGTCACGCCGGACTCTACCGGCGTTTCATAAAAGAGTTTTCCAAAATTGCTAACCCATTATGCAAACTCCTTGAAAAGGATCAGCCCTTTGTGTTTTCTAATGATTGCAGGTTGGCATTTGAGGAACTGAAGAAGAAGTTGATAACTGCACCCATCATTGTTGCTCCCAACTGGGAGCAACCATTTGAGCTCATGTGTGATGCCAGCGACTATGCTATAGGAGCAGTCTTGGGGCAGCGAAAAGATAAGCTGATGCACCCGATTTACTACGCAAGCAGAATGCTAAGCGGTGCACAGCTCAACTACACAGTGACGGAGAAGGAGATGTTGGCAGTCGTGTTTGCTATTGACAAGTTTCGATCATATCTGATTGGTTCCAAGGTAATTGTGTATACTGACCATGCAGCTCTCAGGTACCATATTGAGAAAAGGAGTCTAAGCCGCGCCTGATTCGTTGGGTGCTGCTGTGCAAGAATTCGACTCGAAATTCGTGACCGTAAGGGCACAGAAAATCAAGTCGCTGATCATCTATCATGACTTGAAGGAGCTGAAAAATCAGTCGAGGTCAAAGAGATTCTGGAAACCTTTCAGACGAGCAGCTGCTCACAGC
>NW_017687342.1:0-4283 GCF_001879085.1 Nicotiana attenuata | reverse complement strand
AGTTTTCTCTATACCAATCTTTTCATTGAAATTCTAACGTTTGAAATCTTGTGGAAAGCAGGTGTATGCCTAGAAATTCTTCGAGGACTAGAGAACTACTAGAAGGACTCTCAGACCCCGAGAAAATATTCAGGGCATTGAACCGTGCCAACAAAGGACTTCAACAACCTCAACCAACACACCAACTCGAATTTGACATGGGTGACGTAGATAACGTCAACAGAAACATCAGGGATGCGCCAGCTGACTTAAATGTCAGAGGAGTGGCACCTCTTGTGCCCGAGGCTGCACTTTATGACTGGGCACAGCCTACAACTGACAATCTGGCCACTGCCATAGCTGTGCCCGCAATTTAAGCGGAGACATTCCAGATCACCAACAACATGCTACATCTGCTGCAAAATAAGGGACTGTTCTCCGGGTCAAGCATTGAAGACCCGCAACAACACTTGAAAAATTTTCTGTCAATTTGCATGACCCAAAGGCAGCCCAATGTAACCCCTGAAGCTATCAAACTGCTCTTGTTCCCATTCTCAGTAACCGGGGCAGCTCAGACTTGGTTAAATTCACTCCCTATCAACTCTATTACCACTTGGGAGGAATTAGTCAAGCAGTTTCTGAACAAGTTCTATCCGCCTAACAAGACTGCACAACAAATAGATGCCATATTGCAGTTTAGGCAGCATTCCACTGAGTCCTTGCAAGAAACTTGGGAGAGATTTAAAGGGATGCTTGTGAAGTGTCCTCATCATGGCATTCCAGATCAGATGCTCAGCCAAAGATTCTACATGGGTCTAGCTGACAACTTGAAAGCGAATGTGGATGCTTCAGCTGGAGGTGCTTTCTTAATCAAAACATTCACCAAGTGCAAAATTCTCCTCGATAAGATGTCACAAAATGCGGGGTGGATGACTAGAGGTGCAACATTGGCACCCATAGTGCATTCAGTTCCACTTGATCCCAACAATTCGCAGGAAGAGAACATGGCCACACTGCTGACCCAGATGAGCCTATTGACAAAGAAGATTGATGAGATGGGTACAAAAACAGGTGCACATCGTTGATACAACGAATGGAGGACTATGTACACCGTGTATTAACCAGTCCTATGTCTGTTCATGGAGCGGAGAAGGTGAAAATCAAGGGGTCCGGGAAGAAATGAATTATGTCAACAACTATGGGGGTCAGAGACAAGGAGCACAGCAGTGGAGACCGCAGCAAAATCAGCAGTACAGGCCTAATATGCAGCAGCCTGGGGGTATGCACCCTCAAAACCAGTTAGTGCCAGTGCCTTATCAGAAACCACAGGGTTATCCACAGCAAAATCAACAGCAATTGGTTTATCAACCACCCCCTCAGCAGCAAGATAACAACATGGTGGAGATCAGGGGTATGCTTCAGCAACTCATTGGGACAAATAATAATGTGCAGGAAAAATTGGCAGTGCATGATTCAGCCATAAAGAATATTGAAACACAGCTGGGTCAGCTGTCCATGGCTCTGAACAACCATCCTCCGGGAACTTTACCTGCAGACACAAACATAAACCCCAAGGAGCAAAACCCGAATCACCTGATGGCAGTCAGTCTTAGGAATGGTAGAGATTTAGATAGAGAGCAGGAAATTGCACAAGCCAGCAAGAATACTACACCAGCCACTCCAGTTCAATTAGAGGTAGAAGAACCCACACTTACTGAAGTGGTGGTTGAGCAGAGTCAGGAGGAAAAAGGCAAAGAAAAGGAGACCGAGCAAGTTGCAGAACAGGTGGCACCTCTTGTGCCAGAAACTCCTAACAGAGAGAAACCAGCAAGCAATGCACAAAGGGTGATACCTGCACCCTTCCCTCAGAGACTGGTCAAGCAAAAGAAGGCAGACCAATACAAAAAGTTCATAGAGATGCTGCGTCAAATCCAGTTGAATATTCCATTGATGGATGTCTTGAGGGAAATGCCCGGTTATGCCAAGATGATGAAAGATTTAATGTCAAGGAAGTTTGATTTTCATGATCTATCCACAGTAACTTTGACACAGACCTGCAGCGCAGTGGTGGCAAAACCGATGGCTCAAAAGATGTCCGATCCAGGTAGCTTCACTATTCCATGCACCATTGGGAGTTATGCCTTTGCAAAGGCATTGTGTGATTTGGGAGCCAACATAAATCTGATGCCGCTGGTAGTATACACCAAATTGGGCATCGGTAGAGCCAGGCCGACTTCTATGCTCCTACAACTGGCTGATCGCACTGTGAAAAGACCAACTGGTATTCTTGATGATGTACTGGTGCAAGTGGGGAAGTTCGTGTTCCCTGCAGACTTTGTGATTCTGGATTGTCAGGTGGATGAAGAGATACCCCTTATTTTGAGGAGACCATTTTTAGCCACTGGGAGAGCACTGATAGACTGTGAGACTGGGGAACTTAAAATGAGATTGAACGATGAAGAAGTCATATTCAATGTTCAGCAATCAATAAGGAGACCCAGCGAATATGCGAATTGCTCTCTAGTGGAGGCAGTGGATGTAATTCTGCAAGAAGATGATAGGACCCTAACTGTGAGAGATCCATTGGAGGCATGCCTGACGAATTTAGAAGAAATGGATGGTGAGGGGTTAGCTGAATGGGTGATGGCATTAGAAGGCCGAGGGTTTTGGTCAAGGGAACCTCAGTTCAAGTCCCTTGAGCTGGAGAAAAGGGTCACTCCTCCAGCCAAGCCATCAATAGAGGAACCACCCAAGCTGGAGTTGAAGCCACTCCCAGATCACCTCAGGTATGCATTCCTAGGCCCTGATTCGACCTTACCTGTTATTATATCATCCTGTTTGCTAGATGTGCAGGTAGAGAAGCTCTTACAGGTACTGCAGGATAACAAGACTGCCATTGGTTGGACCATGGCAGACATAAAGGGTATCAGCCCAGCCTTCTGTATGCATAAGATTCTCCTGGAGGAGGGGCACAGACCTTCCAGGGAATATCAGGGAAGGCTGAACCCTAACATGAAAGAGGTTGTAATGAAAGAGGTGATCAAATGGTTAGATGCGGGAATCATTTTCCCCATCTCTGATAGTAATTGGGTCAGCCCTGTCCAATGTGTTCCGAAAAAGGGGGGAATGACTGTTGTCACAAATGACAACAATGAGTTGATCTCAACTCGTACAGTCACAGGGTGGCGAATCTGCATGGATTACCGGGAATTGAACACTGCCACCCGAAAGGGCCACTTTCCCTTGCCCTTCATTGACCAAATGTTGGACATGCTGGCTGGAAGATGGAACTTTTGTTTCTTAGATGGATATTCGAGGTACAATCAGATATCAATAGCCCCCGAAGATAGAGAGAAAACATCCTTCACATGTCCGTATGGCATCTTTGCCTTTCGGAGAATGCCCTTTGGGCTTTGCAATGCCCCAGCGACTTTTCAACGGTGCATGCTAGCCATCTTCACAGATATGGTGGAGGATATTATGGAGGTCTTTATGGATGATTTCTCCGTGGTGGGAGATTCATTCGAAGACTGTCTTCACAACTTAAGCAGAGTGCTCAAAAGATGTGTGGAGACAAACTTAGTGCTAAACTGGGAGAAGTGCCATTTTATGGTACAAGAAGGGATAGTCTTAGGACATCGAGTGTCCAGAAAAGGAATTGAGGTCGACCATGCTAAGGTTGACGTGATAGAGAAGTTACCACCGCCCAGTTCAGTCAAGGCGGTGAGAAGTTTCCTTGGTCACGCCGGACTCTACCGGCGTTTCATAAAAGAGTTTTCCAAAATTGCTAACCCATTATGATAACTCCTTGAAAAGGATCAGCCCTTTGTGTTTTCTAATGATTGTAGGTTGGCATTTGAGGAACTGAAGAAGAAGTTGATAACTGCACCCATCATTGTTGCTCCCAACTGGGAGCAACCATTTGAGCTCATGTGTGATGCCAGCGACTATGCTATAGGAGTAGTCTTGGGGCAGTGAAAAGAAAAGCTGATGCATCCGATTTACTACGCAAGCAGAACGCTAAGCGGTGCACAGCTCAACTACACAGTGACGGAGAAGGAGATGTTGGCAGTTGTGTTTGCTTTTGACAAGTTCCGATCATATCTGATTGGTTCCAAGGTAATTGTGTATACTGACCATGCAGCTCTCAGGTACCTCATTGAGAAAAAGGAGTCTAAGCCGCGCCTGATTCGTTGGGTGCTGCTGTTGCAAGAATTCGACCACGAAATTCGTGACCGTAAGGGCACAGAAAATCAAGTCGCTGATAATCTATCACGACTTGAAGGAGCTGAAAAGTCAGTCAA
>NW_017687341.1:5703-6130 GCF_001879085.1 Nicotiana attenuata | reverse complement strand
TTTTAAAAGTTTATTGTATATATACATATGTATTCACGCATTTTCATGTTAGTAGCCCTTAGAGGTACCCAGATGTTACAGGTTGTTTATTCTCTATCCCTGCTTACATTACTGTTCGTACTTATGGTTCCCTGCCTTACATACTCAGTACTTTATTCGTACTGACGCCCTTTTATTTGTGGACGTTGCATGTCGTGTTGCAGGTTCCTGTATAGACAGGCAGGCGCAGCTCCCCCACAGTAGTAGGCTGTCCAGTTCAGCAGTGATTGGCGAGATTCCTTCCTTCGGACTTGCATTGGTCTTGGTCTGCATTATTGTTATAGATATTATGGGTATGTCGGGGCCCTGTTCCGGCTATGTTGCAACACTTATGTTCCTTTAGAGGCTCATAGACAGGTGTCGACTCATATATAGTTTGGTAGGCCTT
>NW_017687341.1:0-4678 GCF_001879085.1 Nicotiana attenuata | reverse complement strand
GTAGGTTTATTTCCTATCTTAAGGCAAGGAAGATGATCTCAAAAGGTTACATTTATCATCTCGTTCGCGTTAGGGATGCGGAGGCGAAGCCGCCTACTCTACAATCAATCCCCGTGGTCAATGAATTTCCAGATGTTTTCCCAGATGAACTCCCAGGCCTTCCTCCTGAGAGGGAGATTGAGTTTAGCATTGATGTGTTGCCTAACACTCAACCGATCTCTATCCCTCCATACAGAATGGCCCCGGCAGAGTTGCAAGAGTTGAAGGTGTAGTTGAAGGACTTACTAGATAAGGGCTTCATTAGGCCTAGCACTTCACCTTGGGGTGCGCCAGTCCTGTTCGTGCGGAAGAAAGACGGGTCGTTACGGATATGTATCGGCTATCGACGGTTGAATAAGTTTACTATAAAGAACAAGTATCCAGTTCCAAGGATTGACGACCTGTTTGACCAACTCCAGGGTGCCAAGTATTTCTCCAAGATTGACTTACGTTCAGGGTATCATCAGGTGAGGGTCAAGGAGAAGGATATTCCAAACACGGCCTTCCGGACAAGATATGGGCACTTTGAGTTCTTGGTGATGTCGTTCGGGCTAACAAATGCCCTAGCAGCTTTTATGGATCTCATGAATACTGTATTCAGGCCCTATCTTGATGTGTTCGTGATCGTATTCATTGATGACATTTTGGTGTATTCTCGTTCGGAGGCTGAACATGCGGGCCACTTACGGATAGTATTACAGACGCTTCAGGATCGTAAGTTATATGCTAAGCTCTCCAAATGTGAATTCTGGCTGAACTCAGTAGCATTCCTTGGCCATGTGATATCTGACGAGGGTATTAGTGTCGACACTCAGAAGATCGATGCAGTAAAGAATTGGCCGAGACCTACAACACCATCAGAAGTCCGCAGCTTCCTGGGGCTAACAGGATATTATAGGCGATTTGTTGAAGGGTTTTCCTCTATATCGGCACCATTGACTAAGTTAACACAGAAAGTTACTAATTTCCAGTGGCCTGACGCTTGTGAACGATGTTTTCAGGAGTTGAAGAATCGATTGACATCCGCACCAGTGCTCACTCTTCCTGAAGGACCAGAAGGTTATGTGGTATATTGTGATGCCTCAGGTATAGGTTTGGGGTGCGTATTGATGCAACGTGAGAAGGTGATTGCTTATGCATCAAGACAATTGAAGAAGCATGAAAAGAATTATCCAACCCATGATTTGGAATTGGCTGCAGTAATATATGCTTTGAAGATATGGCGGCACTACTTATATGGCGTCCATGTGGACATCTACACAGATCACAAGAGTTTACAATACATCTTCAAGCAGAAAGAGTTGAATTTGAGGCACCGTAGGTAAAGCCAATATTATGGCAGATGCTCTCAGCCGTAAGTCAATGGGAAGCTTAGTAAATATTGAGGCAGGTAGATGGGGGTTGACTAAAGAGCTTCATCAGCTAGCCAATATGAGAATCAGATTGTTAGACTCTGATGACGGAGGTGTTACCTGTACATAATACATCAAAATCATCTTTGGTAGTCGAGGTAAAAGCACGGTAATATGAAGATCATATCTTAGTACGATTGAGAGAGGGCATTCAGCAGTGTAAAATTATGGCTTTTGAGATCGGAGGAGATGGGGCACTGAGATACCAGGGCCGATTATGTGTGCCTAATGTGGCAGGGTTGCGAGAGAAGATTATGAATGAGATTCATCAATCCCGATATTCCATCCATCCCGGCTCGACAAAGATGTATCATGACATTAAGGAGCAGTATTGGTGGGATAACATGAAGAAGTCTATTGCAGAATTTGTAGCCCAGTGTCCTAATTATCAACAAGAATAAGGAAGAAATGACATGGGAAGCGGAAGAGGAGATGAGTTCTAAATATCCTTACCTATTCCAGAATGAAGATAACAAGGATGCTGGTGGAACGCAGGATACATTAGAAGGTGAAACGGCTCTATGAGGTAAGCAATAACTTGAGAATACACTTCCTTAATACAAAATGGTGATATGTAGATAATGTACATGTCCATAATGCTTTGTGTAGCCTTGTGAGGCCATACGTTGGGCTTAACTGCTTGCAAGTTTTGCTAGTAACCATTTTATAGGGGAAAATTGACCGGGAATTTCCGTTGGAATCCACGATGATTTGGACTCCCCATAAACCCTTACATTCGAGGACGAATGTTCCTAAGGGGGGGAGGGTGTTACAACCCATATTCACATACGTTAGTTCATGCCATAAGGTCGTCGACGTAAATACATGAAGAGATTATCTTTGAGATGATAAGAGATTAATCCTATTGGTCTTAAATGATACAAAGGTGTATAAGGGTGGTTAACAAGTATTAGAAGTTAAACGAATCAAGGATGTTGTCAGCCATATTTTTTGGTAAACCTAGGGGTGCTTAATACTCTCAAGAGGTCGTATTTTAAGGTGTATGAATCATAAAATATCCGTATCATAGTCTTGAAGTCAAACGAGTTATGAAACAAAAGTCGACAAGAGTTGTTGCAACTTAAGTTCATAGTTTTACTTAAACTTTAGGTCAAATGTTATTAAGCTTTCCTCCCAATATACTTGGAATTACGGGGTGATCTACCCACCAAATTGAAGATCTATGAGTCTAGTTTCCAACGCATTAAACCTTTTATCAATACGACATTGGAGTAGAGAGATATAGACATTTTTGAGAGACTGCACAAGCTGCTAGGTGACAAGTAGGTGGGTCACCTACTTGGTTAAATGATAGCCCAAAAAGAGGCAATTTCGGGTCAGACAAAGAGCCCATTAAAAGGCTTATCTTCTGAAATATATCCCTCATTATATTTCACAAATAACCAGACCTAAACCCCTGCAAACTTCCTCCCAAATATTATCCACAAACCCTAATTGATTTTCCCTCTCTTTCAAGTTCAAATTGGGGGTAAACCCTAGAGTTTGAAGAACCAAGATAAGGGCTGAGTTATCCAACAAGTAAGGTGAGTTTACTGCTATCTTTCATACATTTATTCTGCTGTGAATTCATGGTAATTCGTTCTATACATGTAAGAACTCACGGGACGGTGATCGGAAGCCGTGAGTTCGAGTTATTCACTTGTAGCGGACTGTTTTGTGGACTGTTTTGTGTTGCTGTTGGGCTGCGTATTTTACTACTGTTTTGTGGAGTTTTTGGAGGAGGAAGGGTGTGGAGAAACACCATATAGATGTAGGGTTGTGGGCTGGTAGTTCTTCGTAACATTTCCGGGTCGTTTGACACGACTACGGTGGCCGTCGTATGTATGAAGTGATTTGGTTGTACGTGGACTGTTTTGGGAGGCTCAATATGATTATTATTGATGTTGTTTGGGCTGTTTGGTGATTGTTTGGAATTGTGTAAAGTCATATATATAGGGGAGGTGCTGTCCATTTCATCGTAAAATAGGTTGTGGTCGTTACATAATAGTTATGACGCTTGAATGGTAACTATAGTATCGTTTCTCTTATTGTAGACTAAGGAGTCGTGAAAATTGCATAGCTTGAGATTGGGGCAGTATATACAAGGTATGTGAGGCTATCCCTTTCCTTCTTTTGCACGACTCCGATTGTACATAATGTAATGAACGAGCTTCCAAAGATACTCTACTCTTAGAAGCTAGCAGTACTTACATTGTTTCCCCTCTTATGGAACGATTGATGTTGATGTTGCTTCTCTTATTCTTATGTTATCAATGTTATTTGTACTTCCTGATTCTTATAAGGTTCATGGTGAAGAGTTAGTCCTAATAACGTGTACAGAGGATACCGACCTTACGTCACTCCGAAAGGTTTAGAACGTGAGTCCATGAGTCGAGCATGCATTATATATATGTATCTATTTTACTCTACCGAGCCGCGCTATAGACGGCCGGGTATGACACCTATTGTGCAACCACTGATCAGTTGGGTTTTACCGAGCTCCACGTGGCCGGGTACGTTTTTACCGAGCCTATTATGGCCGGGTACGATATGATGATGATGATGCCCACAGAGGCGTGTGTTTTAAAAGTTTATGTATATATACATATGTATCACGCATTTCATGTTAGTAGCCCTTAGAGGTACCCAGATGTTACAGGTTGTTTATTCTCTATCCCTGCTTACATTACTGTTCGTACTTATGGTTCCCTGCCTTACATACTCAGTACTTTATTCGTACTGACGTCCTTTTATTTGTGGATGCTGCATGTCGTGTTGCAGGTCCTGATAGACAGGCAGGCGCAGCTCCCCCACCATAGTAGGCTGTCCAGTTCAGCAGTGATTGGCGAGATTCCTTCTTCGGACTTGCATTGGTCTTGGTCTGCATTATTGTTATAGATATTATGGGTATGTCGGGGCCCTGTTCCGACTATGATGCAACACTTATGTTCCTTTAGAGGCTCATAGACAGGTGTCGACTCATATATAGTTTGGTAGGCCTTGTCGGCTGGTTTTTGTTGTATAGTCTCTCATGGTAGTGTGGTAGCTCGTACCTTATATATAGTTTCTTGATTGTCTAGTCATCCCATGTTATGTATGTTCATGCCATCATATTTTATTGTTGGTTGTCCATGACCCATGTCTACCATTTATATTGATCTCGTCAGCCCTAAAAGATAATAAAGAAGGTTAGATAAAATGTATGTTGGTACTCGATAAGTATGGCC
>NW_017687340.1:5417-6130 GCF_001879085.1 Nicotiana attenuata | reverse complement strand
AATATGGATCACCTAAGCTATTGATGCAATGATAAGAGTTAAAACAAAAGACTTGATTGGAATGCACGATCCTGTGAGTAAAACCAAGGACATTTGACTAGCAAATTCATCAGACTAGGCCTTCTATCTTAGGAGAAAGATTCCTCAGACTAAGATTTTGATCCTAGGAGAAAGCCCACTAGACTAGGTCTTCAATCTTAGGAGAACAATTCATCAGACTAAGATTTTCTATCTTAGGAGAAAAATTCATCAGACTAAGATTTAGATCCTAGGAGAAGGTTCATCAGTTTAGGTCGTTTCATTATCTTAGGAGAAAGATCATCGGACTAAGATTTGATCCTAGGAGAAAGTTCATCAGACTAGGTTTTCTATCTAGGAGAAAGATTCATCAGACTAAGATTTTGATCCTAGGAGAAAATTCATCAGACTAGGTCTATTTTTGTTATCTTAGGAGAAAGATTCATCATACTAAGATTTCTGTCCTAGGACAAAGATTCATCAGACTAAGGTTGTCATCCTAGGAGAAAATTCATCAGACTAGGTTGTCTATCTTAGGAGAACAATTCATCAGACTAAGATTTTGATCCTAGGAGAAGTTCATCAGACTAGGATAAAATGTGAAAAGCAATGGCAGCATTTTATGCATGCTAATAAGACAGGCAAGGGCGAAGATTTGAGAAACTTCCCTTTTGTCGACTCTTCTCTTCTTCCTT
>NW_017687340.1:0-532 GCF_001879085.1 Nicotiana attenuata | reverse complement strand
GAATTGCACTTCCCTTGTTCTCCAGGTGGGCTCCTGACTGCTGAAACTTGAAAAGTATTCCCTTGTTCTCCAGGTGGGCTCCTGATTGCTGAACTTGAAAAGTATTCCCTTGTTCTCCAGGTGGGCTCCTGACTGCAACCAAACAAACAAAGAAAATTTTCTGCCCCAGTTTGCACTAGGAAGATTTGGGAGTTGTTAGCAAAATATGGATCACCTAAGCTATTGATGCAATGATAAGAGTAAAACAAAAGACTTGATTGGAATGCACGAACCTGTGAGTAAAACCAAGGACATTTGACTAGCAAATTCATCAGACTAGGCCTTCTATCTTAGGAGAAAGATTCCTCAGACTAAGATTTTGATCCTAGGAGAAAGCCCACTAGACTAGGTCTTCAATCTTAGGAGAACAATTCATCAGACTAAGATTTTCTATCTTAGGAGAAAAATTCATCAGACTAAGATGTAGATGCTAGGAGAAGGTTCATCAGTTTAGGTCGTTTCATTATCTTAGGAGAAAAATCATCGGACTAAG
>NW_017687339.1:0-6130 GCF_001879085.1 Nicotiana attenuata | reverse complement strand
AATGGTATGCACAGGTTTTGTTTGGGTTGACCCATTGGGATGGATTCTTTACTACCATAGCGAGAATAGGAGTGACGTAACCAGCGGCTTTCAACCTTTCATACAGTTGGTCGATGGGTTCAGCATAGCGGTGTATTGTCTGGATGGTTTGCGGGTCAAAATTAGGTCGTGGTCTTGGATAATTTTGGTGAGTTGGAGGTGACTGGAAATAAAATATAGAGGGAAAATTTCTTTCATTACTTTTCATGTGGAGTACATAATCGGAGGCGCATAAGCTTTCTGTCATGGAAAGAATGACTACACGGTTACGGTTCATTTGACCGTTTGACCCTTATAACGAATTCTAATACTCAATCCTTGGAATTTAATATCAAATAAGATTGCCTTCTAAGGATCCCAACTTAAGGCGTATTAGCTCCCCCAGTATTTGAGACTGAGCTTGTTAGGGCTCGAATACATAGGTCCAGTACGGGTGGTCAGCAATTCCGGCCTCATGTCGGTCTACAAAACTAAGGCAGCATATTTTACTGTTGCCTTGTTAAAAATCTTGCCGTAAAACCCACTTCGGGAAAAATAAGTTCAAGGGAAAAAGAGTACAACACGTGCTTTCTGACCTAATTGTCAAATTTATCCTTGACCTAATACCTGCATGAGTTTGTCCAAAGCATAACAAATTTTAAAGGAAATTGTGTTTGTACCTTAGCAGTAGTACCGCTTTAAGTGTGCCACATTCCAGTTGTTCTGTAGTTGTACACCGTTCCCTGACTCATGCTTATATGAACCTTTCATGGTTATACCGGCAACCCTATATGGACCTTCCTAGTTCGGGCCTAGTTTTCCGTCGTTTGGGTTCTTGGTGTGTAGCGTTACTTTCCTTAATAAAAAGTCTCTGACTTGGAAATGTCGAAGGTTATCCCTTCGGTTGTAGTACCTCCCCGTTTGCTGCTTTTGGGAAGCTAACCTGACCAAGGCGGCTTCCCGTCTTTCATCTAATAAGTCCAAGCTCGTGGCCTTGGCCTCGCCATTTGACGTCTCGGTAGCATAATGGAATCTTACGCTCGGTTCCCCCTCTTTGACCTGGATTAGAGATTACACGCTGTAGACTAAAGAGAACAGGGTCGCATTGGTGCTTGACTTTGTAGTCGTCCGATATGCCCACAAGACTTTGGGCAAGATTTCTTTCCACTTTCCCTTCGAATCGGTCAATCTATTCTTCAAGCTTTGGAGTATAGTTTTTGACTCAGCTTGACCTTTCCGACTATGGTGGTAAGGTGTTTACAGGATCTTTTTAATTTTGTGATCTTCGAGAAACTTACTTACCTTGCTACCGATGAACTGCTTCCCGTTGTCGCAAGCAATCTCGGCTGGTATCCCGAATCGGCAAATTATGTGATCCTAGATGAAGTCGATGACCTCTTTCTCCTGAACCTTCTTAAAGTCCTAAGATTCGACCCACTTGGAGAAATAATCAGTCATGAGTAGTATGTATTGGGCATTACCGGGCACCCATGGTAGGGGACCAACGATGTCCATCCTCCATTTCATAAACGACCATGGAGATAGGACAGGGTGAAGCATTTCCCATGGTAGATAAATCATCGGGGCGTGCCTTTGGCACTCATTAAATTTTTGAACGAAGTCTTTCGTGTCCTTCTCCATTTCGTTCCAGTAATAATCGGCTATGATCAATTTCTAAACCAGGGATTCTCCTCCCGAGTGGTTCCCACAAGTGCCCTCATGTACTTCTCACATGGCATAGTCGATCTCCCTGGGACCCAAGCACCTAGCTAGTGGACCAAAAATGGATCTTCTTATAATTTCCCCTCGACCAAGATGAACCCGGAAGCTTTAGTACGTAGGGCCCTTGACTTCTTAGGATCCGATGGTAATTTTCCTTTCTCCAGATATTCTATGTAATTGTTTCTCTAGACCCAAGTCAAGCTTGTCGAGTTCACCTTGGCGCGACCTCACCAAGTTCATCAACTGTATTAATGCCCCAGAGTCTAATTCATTGGAGTCAACTGACGACCCCATATTGGCCAATGCATCGACCTTGTTATTTTGATCCCTAGGTACATGATGTAGGGTCCATTCCTTGAATTGGTGTAAGGTTACCTACAACTTATCCAAGTATCTCTGCATCTGTTCCTCTTTTACTTTAAACGTCCCATTGACTTGGTTTACGACAAGGAGGGAGTCACCGTCACATTTCGCCTCAATTACTTCTGCCCCTAGGCTCTTAGCCAGTTCTAGACATGCAGTCATAGCCTCAAATTCGGCTTCCTTGTTAGTCAATTTTACAGTTCTAATAGACTGCCTTATTACGTTACCCGTAGGTGGTTTTAATACGATGCCCAGCCCAGACCCCTTCGCGTTGGAAGCATCATCTGTGAATAGGATCCAGATCCCCGGGCTAATTCCATAAGTGAGCAGTAGTTCCTTCTCAACCTCGGGGATCAAGGCCCGTGTAAAGTCGGTCACAAAGTCCGCCAAAATTTGAGATTTTATGGCGGTCCGGGATTTTTATTCGATATTGTAACTGCTAATCTCTATGGCCCATTTGGCCAACTGACTCGAGAGCTCGGGCTTGTGCATGACATTTCTTAGCGGGTACGAGGTCACGACATATATGGGGTGGCATTGAATGTACAGTTTTAGTTTCCTAGAAACGCTTAATAAGGCGAGCACTAATTTTTCCAAGTGTGGGTACCTTGTTTCAGCATAGCCTAGGGTCCTACTAACATAATAAATAGGAAATTATGTACCTTCTTCTTCCCAGACCAAAACATTACTTGTCGCTACCTCGGACACTGCCAAGTAGAGGTATAGGTGTTTGTCCGCCTTCAGAGTGTGCAGCAAGGGAGGACTCGACATGTATTGCTTGAGTTCTTCTAAAGCTCGTTGGCACTCCAGGATCCAAGAGAAGTCATTCTTCTTTTTTAATAATGAGAAAAGCCGGTGGCTCTTAACTGATGATATTAAAATAAACCGGCCCAAGACGGCTATCCGCCCGGTCAGTCTTTATACTGCCTTAACGTTGTCAACTACGGTGATATCTTCTATAGCTTTTATTTTCTCCTGGTTGATCTCTATTCCCAGTTAGATACCATGAACCCGAGGAACTTGCCCGAGCTGACCCCGAAGGCACACTTCTCCTGGTTTAGCTTTATGTATACTTCCTCAATATGTCGAAGGTTTCCTGCAAATATTTTAAATGGTCCTCTGCTCGCAGCGACTTAACCAACATATCATCGATATAAACCTCCATTGACTTCCCTATTTTTTCTTCGAACATCCGTTTAACTAGGCCTTGGTATGTGGCACCGGCATTCTTTCGCCTAAACGGCATGACGTTATAACAGTAGGTGCCAAATTTGGTTATGAAAGAAGTCTTTTCTTGATCATCCGAGTCCATCTGAATTTGGTTGTACTCGGAATAAGCGTCGATAAAACTCAGTGTCTCGTGTCTGGCGGTCGCGTCAATCATTTGATCAATGTTAGGCAAAGGAAATGAATCCTTCGGACACGCCTTGTTTAGATCCATATAATCCACACACATTCTAAGTTTGCTTTTTTTTAGGTACGACTACTACGTTAGCTAACCAATCTGGGTACTTAACTTCCCGGATGGAACCTATTTTCAAATGTTTAGATACCTCGTTTTTAATGAATGCGTGCTTGATCTCGGACTGCGTCCTTCTCTTTTGTTTGAACGGATGGAACTTTGGGTTCAGGCTCAATTTGTGAGTTGTTACCTCTGGTGGGATCCCTGTCATATCTAAATGGGACCAGGAAAAACAATCGGCATTAACTTTAAGAAAATTAATAAAAAATTTCCTGAGCTCGGGAGTTAGTCTCGTGCCCAGGTATACCTTTCGTTATAGTAGGTGCTCAATCAATATAACATGCTCCAATTCCTCGATTATCGATTTAGTGGCATTAGCGTCATCGGGCTCTATGAAATATCTGGGGATGTCGTAATCATCCTCTTCGTCTGCTATGTGCTCCTATTGTTTTGCAGACCAATCGAGGGTCAGGTTCATTGATTACTATTTGGTTTCCTTTTCTTAAGTGATTCCCTACTTTTTGGTGTCAAGCCGCAAGCACCAGGATTACTTCATCGACGTAGAACATTTCCTTTGCAGCTGGCTATTCCCCCTAGACTGTTTTGACTTCTCCCGGAGTAGGAAATTTCAACGCCTGATTTAAGGTTGAAGGCACCGTTTCATGCTGTGAACCCATGGCCTTCCAATCAAGGCGTTGTACCTCGTATCCCCCTCGATCATGAAGAACTTTGTTTCCTGGGTGGTGTCGGCAGTGTTTAACGGTAAAATTATCTCACCCTTTGTTGTCTCGCAAGCCATGTTGAATCCGTTCAACATCCGGACCGTCGGTACGATTTGGTCCAACAATCCCAGTTGTTCTACGAGCCACTAACGGATGATGTAATCAATCAACACACGTTTAACTCGAGATTTGTTAATAAGCACGGATATTACCAAATCCTGATTTCGACGTCATTTACTCAAAACGTTGACCGAAGTCAAATTTAGCCTTCTAAAGCCAAACCATGGAACCAAGTGTTCCGATTTCAACCCGAACTCTTCCAAATCCCGAACTAACCATCCCCGCAAGTCATAAAATAGCAAAAGCACATACAGGGAGTCTTATTTAAAGGAACGGGGTTCTAGAAAGCAAAATGATCAGTCGGGTCGTTACATTCTCCACCTCTTAAACAAACGTTCGTCCTCGAACGGGTAGATATCTACTCCGCATCTCCTCCTCGGACATCCAAGTCGCCTCCTCGACTGGTTGGCCCCTCCACTAAAACTTACCGCGGAAATCCTCTTGGACCTCAACTGGCAAACCTACCTATCAGCAATGGCAACTGGCCCNAGAACGAACCGGTGGTTATCACAAGTAAGCGGGAAGTTCCCTAGGAGCAGTATTTTTCTGACAATGCCTGCACAAACAGTGACAGCCTGCACCAGGCTGATTGAGTGGTTGTACCGGCTACTTTATGTAATAATTACGCATGTGTCATATTGGGATATTCTCCTCATATATAAAGGGGACCCTTGTCATTTTTGTAAAGGGCGAGATACTACACACTACATTCAATACAAGAACATTCTCTACTCTCTAACTCAAACATACTCTCTATTTGATCCTATTGCTTACATTTATTGTCTTACTTATATTTATTACATTTCATTAATCGTTCTTCATTTATTTCTCATTATTGGTCATAAAGAGCTTCCATCAAATTTATCATAACTGTTAATCCTCCATCGACTGCCCTTAGCCAGGCATCCGACTCGACCTCGAGGCCCCGTATACGCAAGCTCGAGGCCACGATTTCGAGCCATTCGGTTTGATTATTACACTGTCTACAACATATTATCTTATTTTCTAATCTTCACTTAGATTCTATTGCCTAACAACTAGCATAAAAATAGATCACATATTTTTAGACCACAAAACCAAATCTAATTGTTATTACCATTTTCAAGGTAAAAATATGTAAGGACATTACTTTCTAAGTACAGACTTGGATGTCTCCGGGCCATTTTGAGTTGGTCGTAGCCTTTCATGCTGCGGCCCTGTCTAATAGGCTCGGTGCCTCCGGGATTCGATAGCCCGGTCTGTCCGATCTAATTATCGGACAACAATCCCCAACTCGGGAAGGCCTGTAGGCTCTAGGATTTAGGATCCGTTACTTGTTCTAAAAAACTAAACGAATATATCGATGATGCAAATATGAAGTGATAAAATACAGAGGGAAATAAAATATAGAGGGAAAATTTCTTTCATTACTTTTCATGTGGAGTACATAATCGGAGGCGCATAAGCTTTCTGTCATGGAAAGAATGACTACACGGTTACGGTTCATTTGAACCGTTTGACCCTTATAACGAATTCTAATACTCAATCCTTGGAATTTAATATCAAATAAGATTGCCTTCTAAGGATCCCAACTTAAGGCGATAATTCGAGTGGCTGAAGCTGAAGCAGCTACTTTCGAAGTAACAGAAAGAAAAGCAACGACTGGAGTGGGAGAGTCAGAGTCGAAAAGAGGATTCCGTCACTTCTTTCTCTCATTCAAAACCGTGCATGAGACTTTCATCTC
>NW_017687338.1:0-6130 GCF_001879085.1 Nicotiana attenuata | reverse complement strand
ATAAGACTGAACAAATAGCGGAAAACCACAATGTGCCTCTACCCAAGAACCTAGGTGTCACAATATACCACGTACTACTAAGAGTACGTAAATACAAATCGTTTGAAAGAAATATAACACTGTTTGTCTCGAAAACATAAGATAACAGAATGAAATATAAGATAGAGGAGACGCCGGGCCTGGGGACGCGTGCAAGGCTACCTCGGAGTCTCGATGGACTGAAGGCTGGCTCCCGAGCTACTGCTGCTGTCCGGTACCTGGATCTGTGCAAAAGAGCACAGAGTGTAGTATCAGCACAACCGACCCCATGTGCTGGTAAGTGCCTAGCCTAACCCCGGCGAAGTAGTGACGAGGCTAGACAGACATAAACCTGTACAGTTATATATATATATATATATCTACAAAACATTTTAAATGGGAGGGGAACAAGCTTCGGGGATAGCAGATAATATAGAATTTCAAGAAAATAATAAAGAACATCAATAATTTAACTCTAACACGGATAAGGGAAATAAAAGCAGATTTCACTGTCAGTTCATATCTCGTTGCAGGCGTGCAACCCGATCCCATTTCTCAATAATTTAAATCTCGTAGTAGGCGTACCACCCGCTCCCATTTCATTAAATCTAGTGGTAGGGGTACCACCCACTCCCATTTTATTAATCTCGTGGTAGGCGTACCACCCGCTCCCATTTCATCATAACTAGTGGTAGGCGTATCACCCACTCCCATTTCAATTAATAACTTGCGGTAGGCGTACCACCCGCTCCCATTTCAATCAATAACTTGTGGTAGGCGTACCACCCGCTCCNGTATGATGACCTCGAAGACAGTATCATCTTCGATAAGTCAGATGCCGACGGTTTGTCTTTCCCTCACTATGATGCTCTTGTTATCACTTTACCTATTGCAGATACTGATGTAAAAAGAATAATGGTAGATGACGGGAGCGACGCGTGTACTATCCATCCTTGAGTCCTCGTGCAGATGAGACTCGAAGATAAAATAATACCACGCTGCATAACGCTAACAGGTTTTAATAATGCAGTTGAACAGACTTCTAGAGAGATAGTGTTACCCACCCTAGCCGGAGGGGTCACCCTGGAAACGACATTTCACGTCATGAACTAGGAAACAACTTACAATGCCATCATAGGGTTCCCGTAGATACACGCCATGCGAGCGGTCCCTTCCAGTCTCTATCAAGTGATCAATTTTCCTACCCCATGGGGAATATTCAACATCTGAGGAGAGCAACGCACCGCACAAGAATGCTATCGCATCTCCCAAGATTGCGCACACACCCAATAACTCAAAGGAGCAAATGCGGAAGCATAACAGTCAGCGGTGTCGGGAGCCAAACTTGACGTACGGACATACATTATCAAGGACCCCGACATCGCGGAAACATCCAAGTCAATGATAGAAAATCTTGATCCTGTCCCGCTAGATGGCAATGACAGCACAAAAAAGGTTTATATCGAGCACAACCTCTCGGAACCAGGTAGGTTTCATAAGTTCTTGACTGACCATGCTGATCTATTTGCCTTCTCCCATGCAGATATGCCAGGTATTCCAAAGGATATCTCCACACACAAGTTAAATGTCGACCCCCTTTACCCGTCGGTACGACAAATAAGAAGGAAGTTCAACACCGCGATCAACGAAGCCATCAGCGAAGAAGTCGATAAGCTACTCGCAAATGGCTCCATCCGAGAGTCAAAATACCCTCAGTGGGTCACCAATGTGGTCATGGTGAAAAAGAAAAACGGAAAGTGGCGGATGTGCATAGATTTCACGGATCTAAACAAGGCCTGTCCAAAAGATTCTTTTCCGTTGCCACACATCGACCAGCTCATCGACGCAACAGCAGGACACGAGTTGCTAAGCTTCTTGGATGCCTACTCGGATTACAACCAAATCCTCATAGAAGAAGAAGATCACTCACCAAGGAACGTACTACTATAAGGTTATGCCGTTCGGACTAAAGAATGTAGGGGCGACGTATTAGAGATTGGTCACCAAGATGTTCAAAAGCCAACTCAGTAAAACAATGGAAGTATACATCCACGACATGCTGGTCAATTCAAAAAGGAAAGAAGATCATATCAATCATCTCAAGGAAGCCTTCGACATATTAAGACGGTACGACATGAAATTGAACCCCGAAAAATGCGCCTTCTGCGTAAGCGCGGGAAAGTTCCTCGGTTTCCTGGTATTGCAACGGGGCATCGAGGTCAACCTAGAACAGATTAAGGCCATCAAAGGAATACCCGAAACACTAAACAACAAAAAGCAGGTATAAAAATTGACGGGACGGATAGCCGCCTTGTTAAGGTTCATCTCACGGTCATCAGATAGATGCCATAAATTCTTTAACGTATTGAGGAAAGACAATGGACTTCAGTGGAATTCAGAATGTGTCGACGCCCTAAGGAAACTAAAAGCATACTTGTCTTCGCCACCCTTACTCCCCAAAGCAGATCCAGGCGAGTGCCTCCTAGTATACCTAGCCGTATGCGAAGTCACAGTAAGTGCAGTTCTAGTCCGAGAAAACAAAGGTACGCAATCTCCAATTTACTATATCAGCAAAACCTTAATTGATGCCGAAACAAGGTACCCTCACCTTGAAAAACTGGTTCTAGCGCTAGTTGTAGCTTCACGAAAGCTTAGACCATATTTTCAGTGCCACCCCATAAAGGTGGTGAGAACCTTTCCTCTCAGGAGTATCCTGCACAAACCCGAATTGTCGGGTCGGCTGGCCAAATGGGCCATAGAACTAAGCGAGCACGATATAACATATCAACCGTGAACCTCAATAAAGTCGCAAGTGCTCGCCGACTTCGTCGCCAACTTCAGCGCAGAGATAGTGCCCGAAGTCAAGCAAGAAGCGCTTCGCACTTCATTTGAATGACCCGACCTCTGGGTCCTCTACACCGATGGCGCGTCCAACGCGTCGGGATCGGGACTGGGACTCGTACTCGAAGTCACAATGGGCGAAGTAATTCGCCAATCTGTACGATGCCCTGAAATGACTAATAATGAGGCCGAGTATGAGGCCGTAATTGCATGATTGAAATCGGCCCTCAAGTATGGTGCTCGGCAGGTCATCCTCCGCTCCGACTCTCAGCTCGTGGTAAGTCAAGTTACTGGAACTTTCCAGATTAAGGAGTAGAGGTTGTAGAAATACCAGACCAAAATCCACAAACTGCTGCCAGAATTCGAGAATGCCGATTCGACCAAATACCCTGAGCACAAAACATCGAACCAGACGATCTCGCCAAGCTGGCAGCACCAACTAAAAACATCACCAAGGAGAACGTGGTCACCCTCCTCCACTCATCAATAGACCAAGTCGAGGTACATTCTATAAATCTAACTTGGGACTGGCGTAATCGCATCATATCATATCTACAGGAAGGAACACTCCCACAAGATAAAAAAGAAGCGAAAAAGCTCCGAATACAAGCGGCCCGATACAGTCTCATAAACCACGACCTTTACAAAAGGACGTTCGATTGCCCGTTAGCCAAATCCCTTGGACAAAATTAGACTAGGCGTGTGCTCGAAGAGGTACACGAAGGCCACTGCGGTTACCATACCGGCAACCGAGCCCTCGTTAGGTGTCTTATTCGTGCAGGATACTACTGGCCCACTATGAAAAAAGTGGCCGCGGAGTACATCAAGAAATGTGAACAATGCCAAAAATACGCCCCTATAATACACCAGGCGGGGGAACTCCTGCATTCCGTCACCTCTTTATGGCCATTTATAAAATAGGGGATGGATATCGTCGAGCCCCTCCCGGCAGGGCAAGGTAAGATACGCTTCCTTTTGGTTTTAACTGACTACTTTTCCAAATGGGTGGAAGCAGGTGCGTTCGCTCAAATACGCGAACAAGAAGTCATCGCGTTCATCTGGAAAAACATCATATGCCACTTCGGCATCCCTAAAGAAATCAATTGCGACAACGGACCCCAGTTCGTCGGGAAAAAGACGACTGAGTTCTTCGAAAAATGGCATATCAAGCGGATACTCTCCACGCCATATCATCCTGCCAGCAACGGTCAAGCGGAATCCTCCAATAAAACAATATTAAACATATTAAAGAAAAAGCTTGAGGACGCCAAAGGGCTATGGCCGGAACTGCTACCGGAGGTTCTATGGGCCTATCGCACAATGCCGAAGACCAACACAGGTGAAACGCCGTATTCACTGGTCTACGGCACTGATGCAGTCATACCCGTTGAGGTCGCGGAACCTAGCATGAGATACTCCAATGAGAGTGGATCAAGAAACGACGAAAGCAGATTACAAGACCTGGATGAGGTCGAAGAACGAAGGGATATGGCACACATAAGGATGGTGGCCCAAAAACAACAAGCAGAAAGGTACTATATCAAGAAGGCCAAAGTACGACCACTCAGAGTCAGAGACTACGTGCTAAAAGCCAAAACGCAAGCAGCAAATGACCCGAATGAAGGGAAATTGGGAACAAACTGGGACGGGCCGTATAAAATCACAGCAGCAGCAAGCAAAGGAACATTCCAATTAGAAACAATGGAAGGAAAACTACTACAGATGACTGGAATGTCGCCCACCTCAAGTACTTCCACTTCTGAAAAGAGCCGCCGCCCAAGTCGTATTCTTTTTCCCTTACCTGGGTTTTGTCTCAGTCAGGTTTTCTCGGGGAGGTTTTTAATGAGGCGACGAGGGGGACGTCTCGAGGTCCGAAGTATTGTTCATTGCCCTGCCTACTGACGCCATCTCCAAGCCGAGCAATGAAGGGACTAGATATAATCTACATTGTATGTACGACGTCGATATGTATCGCCACTGTTATAGATATAAAGAATCTCCATTGTACGTACAAAATCGACATATATCGCCATTTCATGCATAAAGACAACATATATTTCCGACAGGAATATAATCACTCCAGTATGTATACGAAATCAACACACGCCTCCAATGCATGAATAAGATTGGCGTATACAACACTCTAGCAAATATAATAGAACTCCATCCTCACGACGGGATACTACTTCGGATCCAGCTCGAAAGTAACATCCCAATGGCTAAGGCCATCGCCAAAAACATGAGTTCGACATCGTTCGAACCACGACGGGATACTACTTCAACACCAGCTCGAAAGTAACATCCCAATGGCTAAGGCCATCGCCAAAAACATGAGTTCGACATCGTTCAAACCACGATGGGTTACTACTTCGGCACCAGCTCGAAAGTAACATCCCAATGGCTAAGGCCATCGCCAAAAACATGAGTTCGACATCGTTCGAACCACAACAGGATACTACTTTGGCACAAGCTCGAAAGTAACATCCCAATGGCTAAGGCCATCGCCAAAAACATGAGTTCGACATCGTTCGAACCACGACGGGATACTACTTCGGCACTAGCTCGAAAGTGTCATCCCAATGGCTAAGGCCATCGCCAAAAACATGAGTTCGACATCGTTCGAACTAAGACTGGATATTACTCGGCACCGGCTCCGTCACGACCCGGATTTCCCACCCTCGGGGGTCGTGATGGCGCCTAGTCGTAGAAGTTAGGCAAGCCACAAATCATAAACTCCTAACTCCTTTATTTTTAAAACCTTCTTATCATTCATAACAACAAGCGATAAATATTTAAATAACAGCGGAATATGAAATTAAAGCGGAAGACTTAAATTAAATAAGCTGAACAAAATGCGGAAACCAACATGTGCCTCTACCCAAGAACTGGTGTCACAATATCCACGTACTACTAAGAGTACTAAATACAATCGTTTGAAAGAAATATAACACTGTTTGTCTCGAAAACATAAGATAACAGAATGAAATATAAGATAGAGGAGACGCCGGGCCTGGGGACGCGTGCAAGGCTACCTCGGAGTCTCGATGGACTGAAGGCTGGCTCCCGAGCTACTGCTGCTGTCCGGTACCTGGATCTGTGCAAAAGAGCACAGAGTGTAGTATCAGCACAACCGACCCCATGTGCTGGTAAGTGCCTAGCCTAACCCCGGCGAAGTAGTGACGAGGCTAGACAGACATAAACCTGTACAGTTATATATATATATATATATCTACAAACTATTTAAACTTAGGTAAGGGAACGAAGTCGTTCG